>NC_045431.1:12215000-12440000 GCF_902635505.1 Sarcophilus harrisii
TCCATGGCTGTAAAAGAGTGGAGAACATGGGATGTGGTATAACAGATGAATGAAAATATTGCAATGGCTGGCCTGAGTCTAAACATTAAAACGCGATCTGCAAAAATCTAGAGTACATAATTTATAGCATAAGTACTGAGAGCAATGGGACATGAGATCCAGGCCCATGGTCAGGGTATGAAATGGCAATTATTCAGGTTTTGTTGGTTTTTTGGTTTTGTTTTTAGGGTTGTTTTATTTTGTTTTTGCAAAAAAAAAATCCATTTCATTAATAGAGGTTCTATGGGTACAATATGAAAGTCTTTGGCTGAATTCTACCTGTAATCAATTCTGTATCTATCTATCTATCTATCTATCTATCTATATACAATATAGGAGTGGAAGGCGATTGTATGCAAACTTGCTATAGGGAATTATCTTCATCCCCAAAAAGATTGTTATTAGATTAGTCTCTGGTTCAGACTACCAGGTTTTTTTGTTTGTTTGTGTTTTTTTGCTGAGGCAATGGGGTTAAATGACTTACCCAGGGTCACACAACTAGTAAGTGTTAAGTGTCTGAGACCATATTTGAACTCGGGTCCTCCTGATTTCAGGGCTGATGCTCTATTACTGCACCAACTAGCTGCCCCCCATCTCATACTTGTAAAGCTGCTATCTTGAATCCAGATCTAAGACTCTATACTTATTCCTATTAAATCTAATCTGGAGTAAATGAGAGGCTTCTGAGCTGGAAGGAAACACCAAGATTTTAGGTATAATTGAGACCTGTACATAGTTATACATAGGTAAGCTAGCTGGAAAAGACTGGAAATCAAATGACTGGATTTGTGTTAAAAAAAAAAAAAAAAGTAAACCTTAAGGTGCTACAGACCAGATAATTTTATTTAATTATCACCCCCTTACTTTCCAGATGAGCAAACTCAGAACCAGAGAGGTTAACAGATTTGCCTAAGGGAAGGTAGGTATTAATAGTTGAACTGGAATTTAAATTAGGGTTCTGATTCCCCAGCCAGCTCTTTCCATCACACCATTTTGCCTCCCGAAGAAGCTATACTTAGAATGAAGAGCAAATATTATGAAGTCCCAAGTAGATCCTCTTCCTCCCTACCTCCCTCTTCGATACAACTTGAGTCTCAGTAATGTCACTTTCATTACAAGTCAGTCATTCCTCCTCATTGCCTCTCTCTCCTCTCGCAGAACTGCCCATTGGCCTTGCCCATGCACATTCATGCTAATTAAACACTCATTCACTTCTCCCTTTTATAGCAACAGATTAAACAGAGGCTTTAAAATGGGACTCTAAAGCAATGTAACTAATTTTTAAAACAAATATACCCAAACTCAATTTTATATAAATGGGCACTTAGTTTCCTCAAAATTAAAGAGCCCCAGAAAAGCAAAATACTGTGGCATAGCAGAAGACAAGAAAGAGTAATAGGTTGGAGGAAAAGGACATGAATTCAAGTCCTTTGATAAGCACTGGTATGATTTATTATATGCTACCAAAGTCTAAGCTTTCAAAAAAACATACTTAATTGATATTATAGATAACACGTAAATGACTAGTGGAATAAATCTCCATATAAGAAGGAAGCAAAAGGACATGGACAATGCTCCTCACCATTGTTCTGGGCCTTTTGGTTGGGAATTGGAAAAAAAGAACTGCACATGAGGATTTTATCTAGGTAATTGACTCTAAAATACGTTGCCTGATGCTGGATGTGTGAGACTGCTAAAGACTGTGGGCATCTATATCGATGTGAAGAAAGGAAACCAGAGCCATTTACAAATGCACCGGTTTAAGATAGACCATATAAAGCAGGACATAGAATTCCACTGGAGGTCCAAGCTAAGCTTTTTGCTCTTTATTACCCTCTTGAGCTCTCATTGACATGTTTCCTTAGCCCTGTCTAATCAGACATCATCATTTCCCTTCAATGGGTGTCCAGTTTCCTTATCTGGAAAATGAAACTATTGGACTCTCTAAGGATGCTTAAAGATTGAAATGTTCCTGTTTATGGAGGCTTAGAATAGTGCACAAGGTGCAAATTCGCTTCCAACCCTCAGGGTATTGGAGCAATAGGCAGGAAATCCTAGTGCACTACAATCCCATTGGAGAGAGCAAGACTGACTAGAGTAGGTTCCATTCTGTGTGACTTAAAGCAAGTCACTGAACTCAACGCTAGACATAATTTTTACGATTATAAGTCTTTAATCATTAAAAAAAATCAAGAAATTTACATAATGACTTTATTATGTATTTAAAAGGAATACCAAGTTGTACATAATAGATTTGCAGTTTTATGGGCAATTATTTTTTTTATTATCCTGTTATGGAAGTGCTTGCTTTATTTCATAAATTAAAAATAAAGTAATTATTTTTAAAATACAAGAAGTTGCAGAAAAGGCTCTGTCCTGCATCAGTGGGATACATTGGCATCCTATGCCAATGAAGTGAGAGGTTCAGTTTCATTCCCTCTTGTTTTGCAGATCATGTATATTCTGAAAAGTACCTAAGAATCCCCTACTTTATGGATGAAAACACAAGCCTAGAGAAAAGAAATGAATAAAGGTGTGTGTATGCATGTATATGTAGATATACATATACAGGTTGTCCAAAAGCATCAGTGCCATTTTAAGTTTAAAAAAAAAAAAATATATATATATATATATATATATATATATATATATATATATATATATATATAAACTTTGTGAAACTTAAAGTGCTATAAAATGTTATTCATCATTATTATTTTATCATTACTTATCATTTAACATTATTGTTACACTAATGATTGATTGATTAATGGCAGCTAAGTAGTTCTGTAGAAAAAGAGCCAGACCTGGTGTCAGGTAGAACTGATCCAGCCTCAGACACATACTAGCTCTGCGATTCTGGGTAAATGTTCTCGACTATAAAATGGGAAAAAAATAATAATCATTATGTATATAGATATAGATACACACACACACACATATATATATAATGTATGCATAATAATAAAAATCACCTACCTCCCAGGATTGTTGTGTGGATAACATGAGATAATAATTATAAAGTGCATAGTTAGCTACTTAATAAAGCACTTAATTTATAATAAGTGCTACATAAATGTTAGCTATCATCATTATTATTTCTTCTAATGGTGGTGGGCTGAAGAACATTTGTTACAGTACGATGGGAATAGATTTCTATTGCATAGAAAATCTATGAAGAGGAATAAAATTCTGTAATAAAATTTGTATTTTATTTATTCAGGATTCAGTGTAGTGACTATGTGTTGAATTGATTCATCATGAATTGGTTTTGGTTTGTAATTAAGTCCAAAACAGCACTAAAGCTTCCATTCATTTGGGAACCATAAGGATAAATAATGCATCAAAGAAAAAAGTCAGAGGAGAAAGGATAGGCCTGAAAATCTACATACATGATGACCAAAATGATAAATCCTAAATATTTTCACCTGGAAAGATGTAGAAGTCAATATAACACCAGGCTTTCTCACACCGAAACATTTGTTGAGCTACTTGGAGGGAATTTCTATCACCTTAAGCTCTAATATTATTCAGTCTCATAAATTAAATGGTCTAGAGTTGATAAAATACTTAGAAATATATTTGTTTTCTTCCTTTGTATGATTTGCTATAATTCAGTCTTTCCTTTGATTTTTTATGACACAACTTATTATAGGGTGCCATACTTAACCAAGGATATGTATTAAAGATAAATGATAACATTTTTCTATTTTAGCTCAATCAACTTGTGAGAATAAAATCATGTTTAATAATATCTTATTATGCATGTGCAGTATTGTGTCTTGGTTTTGAAATCTTTTATAAACTGGTTTAAACTACACACTTACTACTGGATCTCATTTCATTTAAATTGTACCACTAAAAAGGGAGAGATAGCACTTTTTTGTAACTATATGGGAGAAGATATTTAAAAGATATTGTTCTATTATGTTTACTAGTTGATCACCCCTTTCTTTACTTTTCATATCCCAATAAACAATCTTATCCAATCAAGGACTATGGTAGAATTCATCTTTAAATCACCGTCAAATCATCAGTGCTTCCAAATTAAAACATCCCCATGAGATTAGAATAGCCCAATAGACAGAGAAGTTGAAACAGAAGTCCTAAGAGCTTGGACTTTATGATACCAGATTATTATTCATATTTGTTCATGGACGGTCATCTTGTTCAACTGTCTCAATTACTTTATCAATATCATAAAGGAATATCGTTTTTCAAAGGAACTAGGAGGAACTCAGAAAGTACTGCATTTATGTACGGTGTATGAAATAAAATTCCTGTCCTTTTATAGCTCATCAGTGTATGTTATCTTCATAGAGATGAGAGGGTACTAATACCCAGGTTAATATTTTACCCTAATAACCAGAGCTTCTCAATATCAAGTTGGGTTTCACCAACTCTATTTATTTACACTTCTAATCTGTTATATACATTCTCACTTCAAATCTAAAATCTTCCAGAATTTCAACACTCAGAAATCTCCCTGATCCTTCCATTAAAACTCTTTTTAAGTGTATGTTCACTCAGGGCAAAAGCTAGCTGGCTACATCTATTATTTTTCTCTCCTTCTCTGATGCTGACTTCTTGATCTCCAATGACTAACACCAGCTCTGAAGCTACTTTATTGATATCTTAAAATAAGCCTGAAAAACCACAGTCGGCTGCGTTTTCCTGAAGTCTTAAGCCTATGTCTGTTCCTCTGCCTTACGCACAACCCCATAGCATTTTCAGTTTCTATATTTTGAAAGAAAGCTGTTAGTTGTCACAAACAAGGTAGGCAAACTAAACATATAATAAAGCAGAAAGGCAGCTACTTGTAAATTCCTGCTTTGAACCAGGGCAAATAGAGGAGCAGCAAAATAAAGGAACATAACCTGAAATCTGATCATTAGAATACAAGAGAAGATTCAGCAGATGGTTCTACAGGGGGTAGTAATTTGATTTTGTCAGAGACTTTTTCATAAACAGCTGTGTGTCTCTGCATCGGGGTGTTGGCAGGAAGTTATTAGTTGCCAATCATAGAAATGTGATAAAGTGAGGTTCATTTTGTTAGAAAAGGTGTGGATCTTGTTATAAATTAGTACAGTTCGCAAACCACGGTAACTGTGCTATCGGAATGGTGGATGGATGTGACAATAGTCAATTTTCCTCGACACCTTGCCATGAGAATCAACTAAGAAAGCGAGTGCGGAAGCTGTCCTTTCCAGTATACGTGGTGGGCAAGGGCGGTTTTGCAGTGATCTGCACAGACCTGCACTGTTCCCAAGTGCAGTCTAATATCCTTAAAATTAAAAAAGGGTAAAAGAGCTGGAGGTTTGGTCTCTAGGCTCACTAGGTTTTCAGGAAGAACGAAGTCCTTGAAAGAATGGAAAAAAATTAGTTAAAAAGAAAACAAAGGAAAATAATCTGAAGAGGCTAAAAAAGAAAACCTAATTTTTGTCCAAAATGGGTGTGGAAGAATGTAATATAGAGCACTGTGTGAATTGTGGATGGGTACTGGCTTGGGAGTTAGGAAACCTGGATGCTTAGTAACCGGGTGACCAAAGGTGAGCCATATAAGTCACCTTAACTTCTTTATCTATGAATTGAGGAGATTGGGCTCAATGGACTCAAGGTTTCTTCTACATCTAAATCTTTGAGCTAAAAAAAATGGAACTTGGGATCCAATCTGAACTGGGCTCTGTAAAATGGAATGTTCTGCTTATATCTTTGGAGACCCCTTCTCAAACTAAATCAGTGATGCTCTGGTCTAGGTCTTTCTATATATTTACAGGAATCATATTTGGTTTTGTATAACCATAATATTAATATCATTTATAAACTCATTCAGTCTTTCTCCAGTTAGTTGATTGGGTTGTTCCTACTTTTTGACCCCCACAAAGTAGCTAGGAATTTTTTTTTCTTTTTTTACAGATTCTTTGTTTTTTCTTTTATGGAGATGGAATGGCTGGGTAAAAAAAGTAGGATCAATTTTGCAAGTTATTGTATGTTACCAGATTGTTCTACACGATTTTTGTCTGCCTAGAATCTGACTAGAAATGTATTAGAAGGTTGGGTTTTCTGCAGGCATACTTGCCAACACTGAATTTTATTATTTTATGCTATTTTTGCCATCATTGTGGGTGTAAGATAGAATCTAAAAGTTGTCTTGATTTGTACTTCTCTGATTATTAGGGAACATAAACATATTTAAGTGGTTATTAAGAATTTCTACTTCTTCCTTCACTTAATGTACCAGTCACTCAGCAAGCATTTATTAAATACTTACTGTGTGACAAGTAAAATGCTTACTGGCCATACAAATACAAATTAAAAGGGAGGCAGTCCTGGTCCTGAGGGAGCTTACATTTCCCCCCTCAAAAAAAATGCCTCTTTTTTTCTTTGAGTATTATTCCATTCAGAAACATACATTAGTTAGATAGTTATTTGCTGCTTATTTAAATATTCTGGATGTCAAACTCTTTCTTGATATACTTTCTTCACTTTTTAAACCATTATCTTTTTTTTTTTTTTTTTTTTTTTTTTTTTTTTTTTTTTTTTTTTTGAGTATCTAGTTGGGGCAGTAGAGAGCACCAGGACTGGAGTTAGGAAGACCCAAATTCAAATCCAGCTTCAGAACTTAGTAGCTGTGGACTCTGAACAAGTCACCTAACTGAATTTTCCTCAGTTTCCTCATCTGTAAAATGAGATGAATAAGGAAATTGCAAAACCCTCCAATGTCTTTTCCAAGAAAACCCCAAATGTGATCATGAAGTGTCAGACATGAGTGAACTGACTTTTTCTTTTGGTTTTAGAGGCATTTCTTTTTCTTGTATAAAAATATATTATTAACCACATCATTTTTGACTGACATGATAACTCCAAATCCTTCTATAGTTGAAAACTTATTTTCCTTCCAGTTTTATACTATTTTAAGTCAATAAACCCGTTGGAGTTTATGCTGTTTTGTATGGCACCCCAGATTATAATTTGAAAAAAAAAGGTTGTTACTCTTCATTGGTAGATTATATTTCCTAACTTGGATTTCCCCAGACTCTGGAATTACCATGGTTTGAAGTTTGGATCTAAAGCTACTTCCCTTCATAGATCTATTTAATTTTCTTGGTAATTTTTACTGTAGAACAATAACTGTCTTGCTCACTTGTATTGCTATACCTGCTGCATAGGAAGTGCTAGATAAATGTTTTAGCTCTCTACTTATGATTCCTTTCTCTAATAGTGTTGTTCTTAATAAAGAAAATTGATTTAGCAAAGACAAACCATTTATGGACACTGGTTCCTAACTCTGGATTCTGTTCCAAATTACCTCTGTCTATTATTTATTAATTTTTTTGGTCTTTGGCAAATACTAAGCGAGTTTAACAGTTACTGGCTTGGAACATATTTTGATCTTTTGTAATTCTTGTTCCCATTATTGGAGGCTTTTTTTCCTCCCATGGTTCTTCTTAATATGATTTTCAATGTATGAATTATCTTGAATGCTTCTCCCTCATCTTGAGGGAATTGTCTAGTGAAATCTCCCAGAGATCAGTCATTGCCCCTTTGCCGTCTAAGAGATTCATCAATGTCCGAGAGAAAGGCAAGCTTATCAAACTTACAGATGATTCAAAAGTGAGGGGGCAGCTAACATGCCGGTCACCAGAATTGGTTTCTGAGAAAATCAATAGCGATTAAATGGGCTAAGTCTAATAGGATAAAGTTAAATAGGGATAAATTTTAGGAGGCTGGCGCTTCCTCTATCCTTGGCAATATAACAATTTTCTAATGATATCTTGTTATCTACTAGCCATTTGAAATGGAAGACACAATAATTGACCTCTCGTCAACTGGATCCATTCAAAAACAAAGGGTCTCAGAGAAGCAGGCTCCAATTAGTCATTTTAAATATTGCTGTTATTTCTCCTTTGTTTTCAAAGAGCACTAATGACATCACAGGGTGATGTCTTGATCCTCACTTTCTGTTCCAGGGTCATTGAAGTCCAGAGCCAAGACAAAAGTCAGGATGACTGGGATACAGTGGATGACCTTGGGTCTTGGATGACTGAACAAGTACTAAGCCCTCCATGGCACCTGCTTCAGCCATTTTCATGGTGGTTGGAAAGTCGTTATATGTACAAAATAAATTATATATAGGATATCTATTTATTTTCTCTAGCAAATGCAAATCTATAATATTTTAAAACTTAAAAACTTTTAAAAAGTATAAATCTAGCCTCAATACTAATTGTATGACCTGGTATAAGTCACTTCTGTTTGTCTCAATTTCTTCATCTGTGAAACAAGGATAATAATATCTGTCTCCCAAGGTTGTGTGAGGATCCAATAAAATATTTGTAAAGTGCTTAACATGATGCCTGACATACAATATATAAATGTATTATAGAAATATTAGTTATTATTATTATTATTAAATAGACAAAAGCTTAGAACATGAAAGTATTAACCATGATTCCCATTCTTCTCACTTTAAAGGTTGGTATGTAAAATATTAAGCAGGTAAAATTGGCCTTTCATCTCCCTCCACTCTGTACTGGCTAAGCAGCTTAGTCCATTTTGCTTTGGCTTTCTCTTTAGATACCCCGAGTTTAGCACAATCCCAGATACATACTAAATGCTTGATTGCTACTTGTTGATTGATAATGGAAAGCTAGAACACGGCTTGGGGTACTCCTCCAGGAATTACTGATATTTTCTTGCTGAGTAACCAAAACTGGGACCTATGGGTTCTAACAATAGTATTTATATAGCATTTAGTATGTGGCAGATGCTATGCTGAACATTTAATAAATATGATTACATTCGATCTTATTGCATGTCATGTGTTTGTTTCTGAGGCAAAAAAATCTTCATCTCCATGATGTTCAGGGTTAAGGTTGAGGGTTATTCTCAAATTGCATTTTTGAGTTGCCATAATTTCCAAAACACTGAACCCAGTGTATGCAGAAGGCCCTGAATGGGTCAAGGATGAAGTCTCCCCCTGAGCTGTCTCCATCCCAAACTGAACTCCCAGTGTGTCCTTAGAAGCCAAACCAGCCAGTCTGCACTAGGCCAAGGAATTTTTTGTTCAGGCGATATCCATGTAGACAAGAACAACATCTTATCAGCATGGCCTAGTGGTTCTCAAGGGGAAAGAATATGGCTTTTGCCATCTCCTCACTCCTCTTTTCATGATGGTTTCCTCCTTTCCCCATTCATTTTTCCCCCTTACCATACCATGCCTCTTTAGGTACAGATTTCTGTTTTCTTCTCTTTCCTTTATTATTATAATAAATATGTAAAATTCTGTATGGCTTGTGGACTCTTTGGATTCCACATTTATGTTATTTCCTTTTGTACCAAACTCAGTTTTCAGTTAAGTTGCATGAAGCCTGATTGCCTGTTGACTATATAGCTATTCGATTACTCTTGCTTAAGGAAAGAAATACAAAGCACAAAGCACCACGCTAAGCATTTAACAAATATCCCATTTGATCTGATTTGCATGGAATAAGTTTGTTTTTAAAGCAAAAAGGATCCATAATGACATGTATTCAATCACCTATGCTCAGGGAAGGAAACTCAAAGGGGAAGAAGCAAGTAAAGACTTAAAATCCAGCCTGTGTACTAGCACTGCCCTTAATGATGTATGCTACCAGTTTACATGGACCCTCAGGAGCCAGGGAAATAAGATCTCCCACACACAACCCCTTCCTGTAAGTTTAAGGGAGAACATAAAGGAGAACAAGCATCCATTACAATCAGCTATGTGCCAAACACTGGGCTAAGTGCTGTCCAAAAGTGCCAGGATTTGGCAGGAAGACGCCATCATTCTCTCTAGTTTGTAGTTTAGGAAACTGAGGCAGCAGAAGTCTGGTGGCTTGCTCGGGTTTGTGCAGCTCCTTTCTGAGGCTGAATGTGGATTTCAGGCCCTGAGCTCCATCCACTGAACCACCTCTTTGTCAACAAAGATTCCCAAGCTCTATAGGCAAGAAAAAGATAATGGCAGTTTCCTCTTTTAAAACTGTTAAGTACGTGGGAAATGCATGTGTCCATCTCACTTTGATACAGGCCTTCTATTTCCATCCCCAATCTGAGGACTTACCAAAAGTTTTGGGTGGCTTTTGCTATTCAGTAAGAGACCAACACACACACATGAGCAGCACAGACATTGCATAAAGAAGGGAAAGCACCTGCTGGTAGATCAAGGGATGCTACCAGAGCCATGAATCACAGTGGAACTAGAACATAGACCATTTCTCACTGAGTTCTAGCTAGCATACCATGCTGCCTCTTGACTAGCCCTTAAATGTGTGTGGATTAAAGGAATCACCTTTTCCTTTATTCAGCCCTGCAATCAGACCACCTCCCAATTTCTAGGGGACTCGTTGGACTGCATCAGGATTTGATCTGGTCTGGACTGGATTTGAGAGTCAAAGGCAGTCAATTGGACAAAAAATTTGGAATCCAATCCTCAACTATCCGATGTCCATGAGACTTTGCAAAAATCGCCTAACTAGTCTAGGTTTCCTTACCAACAACAACAACAATAATAATAAAAGAAAACTTGAACTGAATGAACTTTAAGATGCTTTCTAACTCTAGACCCTCTAGTCTTACAATTTTGTTCTTCCTTCATTCAAAAAACTTTTGCTGAATTATAATCACCTACTGATTAGGTCAAATTCCTCAAACAGGCTATTCTATTATATGGAGCGAATTTATCATTCCAGACTTTTCTCTGTTTCCCTCAATATTGGCCAGAACAAATGATTTATTCTTCCTGGAAAACATCCGCTGCTTTTGTATCTCCTTCCATTGGCTCCTACCCTCCAAACTGCTAGACCACCCTCTTAATTTGTCGTTATTGCTGTTGTATCATTTTCAGTCACATCAAACTCTCTGTGATCCCATTTGGGTTTTCTTAGCAAAGATACTGGAGGAGTTTTCCATTTCCTTCTGTAGTTCATTTTACAGATGAGGAAACTGAGGCAAGCAGGGTTGTGAGTTGCCCAGGGTAAGATAGCTGGCAAGAGTCTGAGGCCAGATTTGAACTCATGAAGATGAGTCCTCCTCATGCCACGGCCAGAGCTCTATCCATTCCACCATTTAACTATGTCCTGCCTATTGTTAAATTTGTCAGCATCTCACAGAGCTTGCAGTTTTGAAATTAGATTAAAGAAGACAGACGATTGGTACAAATCATACTGAGGGCATTTATTATTTTTAGGGTTTTTTGTTTTGTTTTTTATTAAAGCTTTTTATTTTTCAAAACATATGCATGGACTATTCTTCGACATTAATCCTTGCCAAACCTTGTGTTCCAATTTTCCCTCGATCCCCTAGATGGCAAGTAGTCCAATACCAATGAACATGGTAGAAAAATATGTTAAATCCAATATATGCATATGTATTTATACAGTTATCTTGCTGAAGGCATTTATTATCATATGTCATATGACTGTGGCTAAGTCATGCAATAGCTCACAGCCTGAATGTTTTTGATATTATGTGGGGATAACAACAGCATGCACCTCAAAGGGTTTTTGTGAGAACATATGCAACACTTCTGCAAATCTTAAAGATATAAATAAAACCTGCAAATGCTTGCAATTATCATTAAGGCTTAACTCAAATGGCATATTCCTCATAAAACCTTTCCTTATGTCACACTTCAGTGTCTCCCATTCCCTGTTTGAACATTTGGTTCCAAGCCCATGGTACAGTTCTTGGAGCCACAGAATTGAACGGTCTTCAAGCCCACGGCCATCACATGGTCTCTCCCTTCACAGAGTCCCATATACAAATAATTGTATAGAGCTTAGTGTTAGAATGAATCACTGACTCTGTGGACCTACCTTTATGAGAATTAGACTTCTTTTTCCATATTACCGTGAAATGATCTTCTAGTATTTGCTCAGAGACTTTTAGAAAGGTGCAATCCATTCTCACCAAAGCCACCTATTCCACTTTTGTGTCAGGGAGTATTCCTTTACTTCAATCCTAACTTTGTCTCATAAATATTATCATTTTGTAACTTTATTTTTAATTAGTTGCTTACATTCTATTTTATATTATATATGCACATTTTTATCTTAGAGAAGTAGATTTTAAACGCATTTTATATCCCCTATGTTGTTTAACCCAGTATCTTGAAACATTTCCTATCCAGCAAAAGTCCATTGGAATAATCAAAGCGTTCCCTCCACATCCAACCTTGGCGACTCCAAGAGATTTCGAATGGACTCAGCAGTACGCCACATTTAGATGATTATTTTTTTCCTTCCAGAAATACACGTTGCTATTATTTTGGCAAAGCCAAGTAGACGACCACATTAGGCAGAGTGAATCATAAGTTGTTCCGCGCACCGTGCTGCTTCAGCAGATGATTTCCATAAAGATTATAAGATGTCTGTGATGTGATTTTACATAAGGCAAAGAAGCAGAGCAGAGCTGTTCAATTTTCTGGACGAGCTACCGAAGGTGGCTAACATGGAAGAGGAACAGAGCTTGCCGGTGATGAAATGAATGACTATAAGCAGAGAGGAATGAGATCACAATTTAGACATAGCATTCAATTATCTATTTTCTAAAGCAATAAGTGCAAGAACATTCTTTTTCACCTTAAGAAAAAATCCTTGCCGCTCTCTCTCTCAATAGCTTGCTAACCTCTAAAGGACCATTATCAGTTTTGTGTAATATGAGCACTGGGAAATTGCAGACTGAGAAGCAGTAGAGCAGCTCAATTAAGTTCCTCTCAATGATGAAACCATGCAGTGCAAATTAATTTAGCCTAAATTTATTTTTTTCCAAGAAACTTTTTCAAGTTGATTTTTCTTTGTACTGAGCTCCAGGGATACAAGGTGTTTTTTTTTTTAACTGCATTGTGTATATATGTCTATATGATGTGACTAGACAAAAGCCAAGATAACAAGAGATGGCCCAGGATGTAGTAAATGACTTTGGTCAAGTCACTTATTTAAGCCTTAATATACCAATTTGTAAAATTTGGAGAAAAAGAGAAAGATTAGAATAGCTGACATCTAAGATCTGTTTCAGTTATAATACTCTGTGATTTAGCCCCCAGGTCAAAAAGAAAGTGCTTCAGGTATCAAGAAAGAAATCATCAATACATCATAAACCTCCAGTGAAAGTCACAAAATTTATCAGCGTTATTAAAGAATGGAGGACTTTGAATATCATATTCTGGAAAGCAAAGAATCACCTACCCATCAAAACTAAGGACAATCTTCCAGAAGAAAAATGGATATTTAACGAAATAGAGGATTTTCAAGCATTCTTGATGAGAATACAAGAGGAGAACAAAAAAATTGATATCCAAATACTCAAGAGATGCATTAAAATGTAAATATGAAAGAGAAATCTTAAAGAACTTAATACACTCCTCTATGGGAATATGATAGAGGCAACTCCTAAGACTTTATTATTATTATTAGAACATAGACATAGACATAGACTTGACATTGACAACAGACACAAAAATAAGAAGATGATGCTGAGATGATTTCCAAAACAAAATGAATGGATGAGAAAAGGAGATGCACTAGAAGAAGAGGAAAGGAAGAAAAAGAAGAGGGGCATTATCTCCTTAAGGAAAAATTTTTATAGTGGAGAGTGAAAAGCTGAGATGTGGGGATGTGCAATGCTTGAGCATTACTCTCAACCAAATTGGTTCAAAGAGGGAAAATATGCATATTATATACAGACATACATAATTTGGTTTGGAAATCTATTTTATGTGATAGGAAAGTAGAAAGAAAAAAAGTAAAAGAAAAGGGGGAGGTAAAATGGAGGGAAGGTTAAAAAAAGACGGTGGTTAGGAGCAAAATAGATTTTTCAAGAGGGGGGATTAGGAAAAAAGAGAAAGAGAAGGATAAACAGAACAAAATATAGTGGAGGGAAATGCAAAATTAGTAAGGACAATTTGAGATACATCCACTCATAAATTGGTAGTGGACAGAATAATGAATTAGAAATTAGAATTTAATGATATATTGTTTACTAGAAACACATTTGGAACAAAGTGATACATAGGTTGAAATAAGAGATGGGAGTAGAATTGATGAACATTTATAAAAACAATAATTGTTTACATTACCAGAAATCAACAGAAGAGAACTAAACTTATCTTAGAAAAATTAATTGAATGGATCATCAATGAGCTCCTTGAGAACAAAATCCCCAGGGCCAAATGGATTTACAAGTGAATTCTACCACACATTTAAGAAACAAGTAATCTCAATACTATAAAAAACTATTTGAAAAAATACATCAAGGTGGAGTGTGATCTAATTTTTTATGACGTATGTATATTTTTAATATCTACACAATGGAGAGCAAGAAGAAAGCAAAGTTTAGGCCAATTTCCCTAATAAATAAAAAATCCCTTAATATTTTTAATAATGGAATAGAGATAAAAACATTTCATTACAAATAGCATATATTATAAACAAGTAGAATTTATACTAGGAATTCAGGACTGGGTTCAATATTCAAAACAGCAGCAACAACAACTATATGCATAATTGGCTATATTAGTAAGACAATAAAATCATGTGACTATATCTATAAATATATAAAAATTTTTGATAACATACAATACACATTTCTATTAAAAACACTAAAAACATAGGAATTAATGAAAATTTCTTTTAAAAAAATAAGAAGTAGACATCTAAAAACAAAAACAAACATCATCTATAATGGAGATGAACTTTAAGCTTTTCCAGTAAGATCAAGAGTGAAACAATGATGTCAATTATCATCATAAATATTCAAGATTATACTAGAAATGTTAGCTATTGTAGTAAGATCAGAAAAAATGAAGGAATGAAAATATGCAATGAAGAAACAAAATTAGCTCCCTTTGCAGATTACAGGATGGTTTACTTAGAGAATTCTAGATTATGAATAAAAAGCAACTAGCTGAAACAATAAACAACATTACCTTAGCAGAGTTTCAGAACACAAAATAAACTCAGGTATCATCAGCATTTCTATACACTACCAGCAAAGTCCATCAGGAAGAGATGGAAAGAAAAAGATAAACTAGTGACTATATAAACTCAATTACAAAACAAATAAAAAATCTTTTATACAAATAAAGACAGAAGTAAATAATTGGCAAAATGTGAATTGGTCTTGTGTAGACTGAGCCAATATAATGAAAATGGCAATTCTAGCTTAATTAATTTTTTTATTCAATGACATGTTAAAAAAAAAAACTACCACAGAATTAGTTTATAGAATGAGAATAATTAATAAAATTGATCTGGAAGGGAATCAATGAAAAAAAAATGAAGGAAGTGACCTAGCAGTATCATATTTCAAAGTATATTACACAAAGTTATCAGTAAAATAATTTAGTAGTAGATACAATTTAGAATCTGTACATCAGTGGAGTAGATTGGGTACACAATTTTTGTTATTTTCAGTTGTATTTCAGTCATGTCCAATTCTTTGGGACTTTCTTAAATATTTCTTTGGCAAATATACTGGAGTGGTTTGTCATTTTCTTCTCCAGCTCATTTGACAGATGAGGAAACTGAGGCAAATGAGATTAAATGACTTACTCATGGTCACATAGCTGGTAAGTATCTCAAAGCCAGATTTTGAATTAAGGAATATGAGCCTCTCTGATGCAAGCACAGCAGTATCCTTTGCATCGGCCCTGGGCACACAGTAATAAATGATCTGGTGTTTAAGAACCCCCAAAATCCAAACTTTAAGGCAACAACTTGCCATTTAACAAAAACTGCTGAGAAAACTAGAAAATGGTTTGATAGAAACTAGAAACAGATCAATATGTCACATCATAAATTATAATTAGGTTCAAATAAATAATTTATTTTTTCATGGAGTGATATGTGATATAAAGAGTGCATAGGAAAAATTATCCTTTAAATATATGGATAAGGAGAAAGTTAATGATTATACAGCAGATAGAAAAAATGTCATGGTAAATAAAATAGATAATTTTGACTACAGGAAGTTTTTTTTTTTTTTTTCACAAACAAAATCAATGCAGACAAAATAACAAGAAAAGTAGAAATTGAGAAGGAAGGAGATTAGATTTCCATCATGTTTCTCTCATAGAGGTTTCATTTCTTAAATATATGTCTAAGCAAGTGAAGTTTATTTTTTTTTAAAAGACTCATTCCTGATCCATAAATGGTTAAAGATATGAACAGGTAGTTTTCAAAAGAATCAAAGCTAATAACAGTCACATAAAAATGCTCTAATTAATTATTGATTGGAGAAATGCACATTAAAACAACTCTGATATAATACCTCATACCTATCAGATTGATTGACATGACAGGAAAGGAAAAATGATAGATAAGGGAAAGGAATTGGAAAAATAGATGCACTGATGCATTGTTGCTGGAGCTGTGAATGCTCCACCATTCTGGAGCTGCCCAAAAGGCATGTCCTTTGACATAGTAACATTACTAAGTTTGTTTTTTAGACCAAAGAGAAAGAATTTATTTGTATAACAATACTTATAACAGTTCCTTTTGTGGTATCATGCCAAAGATTCAGAAATTGAGAGAATGTCCATCAATTGGGAAGTGAATGAATAAAATGTGGTATGTGTTTGTGATTAAATTCTATTGTGTTATGAGAAATAATGAGCAAAATGGTTTCAGAAAAACCTGTGAAGTCTTATATGAACTGATGCAGTGAAGTGAGAAGCATAAGGACAATGTTGTACAAAATATCAATGGGGTGATGATGATCACGTGTGGGAAAGTTTATACTACCCAATCAGATTAAAGGAATGAAAGTCAATCACTCATTGATTTTATTGGTCCACAGCATTCTAGGAACATCTGACAATTCTTTTACTTATTTAGAGTTTAGGATCATACATGACAATAGCATTTATGTACTTTAACCTTGAATTTTTGTTTATCTGGAATCCTTTATGGATTGTACTGTACTTTATGTACATTTTATTTTTATATACCGAGCCCTGGGATTCAGGGACGTATGGCAGTTTGAATAGCTCATTTATGAGAAGAAAGTTTTTATTAAACTAAATGTTTTCTGTGGCAATACGCTTTGTTAATGGGAATAAAATTGTAATTGGTGGTGCTGTGATTGTTATTATTACATGACATATCATGGGAAGGGTTTGGAGTCCAAAAATCCTGGCTTCCCAATAGAGCTCAATCATTATAGAATTAGGATTTTTGAGAACAAAGAAAACACAAGGCTCATGTTTTGGAATATTTTTTTACATAGAACATAGGTGTGCCAGAAAATATAATCCCTGAAATTTAGTGTATATTTAAATGATAAAACTACATGGGGCACCTTATTATTATAGCAGTTGGATTCTACAAATATATGTATGAGAAG
The DNA here is from genome assembly GCF_902635505.1 of Sarcophilus harrisii. Lineage (NCBI taxonomy): Eukaryota > Metazoa > Chordata > Mammalia > Dasyuromorphia > Dasyuridae > Sarcophilus > Sarcophilus harrisii. The sequence goes on from NC_045431.1 coordinate 12,232,404, forward strand.
TTTGTTGTTCAAATGATGCACAAAGTCTTTATTAGTTGTCTCAATGGTAATTGGTAATTGCCTAGGGAAAACGTTTGTTGGTTAAATTGATTGTAGTGTTTGTATGTTTATTTAATGAGTTATTTTAGTACAAGCTGTACATGTTGGATAGCTCAGCTAATCTGAATTATACTGAACTGTATAAAAATTGGCTATTTCTAGGATGCTCCATGGAAAACGATCAACAATATTTTTCCTGATAAAAGAAGTTTTTATTAAATATTTTAATGACGTAATTAGAATTGACAGATTAAGAATTTTTTTCAAAATATATTAATTATGAAATGATACCTTTGAAAGTATCCACTTTTAAAATGTATAAGAACATACTTGGATAGAATTATTCTTACTTTGAATCTTTTGCTCCTGGATTTTGTTTCTATTTCCAAGGGAAAAAATGCATTGGACTGAAAGGACTTGGGTTGAAGTACAGCTTGGATTTTTATTGGCTATGTGACCTTGTGGAAACTTTATTACCTCCCTGGATCTCAGACCCATTACCTATAAAATAAGTGGACTGGACTAGCTCTAAAGTCTCCTCCATCTCTAAATCCTGTGGTTGTGAAATGGGATCCCACAAGACTATATCAGTCATGACTGCAAACAAATAACTAAGGAAAATATATGCTATATATTTGGGCCTCCCAATTGTTGGATTCAATTCAATTCAATTCAAGAAACATGCACCAAATGTCTACTCTGTGCTAGTCTTTGTTTAGAGAACTATACTGTCCCATATATAATTTTCTATATGATGATACACATATGAATGACTTACAGTACTTGGTCTCAGGGAGCTTTCAGCTCAGTAGAAGAGACAAGAGCTATAATTAGCCCATCATATATTTTCCTAATGCTGATGAGAAGCTAAGGAATAATAATAAAAAGATGTACTTAACAGGGAGAAGTGAGGACTCTCTCACTTCAGGGAGGCATATTTAGAATTCCTGGGTTGGAATTCAATATAATTAATATATATATATATATATATATGAATAAAGGAAGCAGTTTGAGGAATTCTATTTTACCAAGGAGACAGGAAATTCATTTACTCTCAGCATTTGCTTGGAGTTCTCAGAAATTAAGTGACCCACACAAAGCCCTAAGGTAAGGCTCAAAGAATTTAGATCTCCATAACTCCAAGCCCCTCTCACTATCCAATATGCATATTATCATTTGAAAAGAAACATATACATAAGTGGGTTTTTTTTCCTACAACACTAAAATTTTAGTGGATATTTGACCAATTCTCCAAATCCACTTAATGAAACAATATAATTCAAGTAAAGTTGAAAAACAAATTGAATCATTAGTGTATTTAATAAAACATAGAGTAGAGGCAAGTGGTTTCCATTAGAAGAATGGTTTTGCTATGAAGGTTCAGCCAACCAGTGATTCACTGACAATCCCTTCCTTTATGTTACCCATCAGTTTTGCAGATCAGTGGGTACCAAACTTTGTATGTCGCATACCTCAAATGACTCAGACACAGCAAACAAACATATGCCCTTGCCACATGCTGAGTCCCACGTAAAACACTGAAGATGGAAAGAAATCTAAAAACAGTTCTTGCCCTCAAGGGGCTCTTGTTCTAGTGTGTGAGGCAGCAGGAAAATGACTATGTACATGCAAGGCACATGCAGGATGAATGGGGAGTAATCACAGAGAAAAGAAACTGAAATTAAGAGAGATTAGGAAAGAAGTTTTTGCGGGAAGGTTAAGTTTAAGCTGAGACATCAAGGAAATCAAGACAGTCAGAAGGCAAGGATAAAATGGAAGAGAACTGCAGTCACGAGAGACAGACAATGAAAAGGCAGAGCAAGATGGATGGTTTTCTGTTAACAAATAGCATATTAGCATGGATGCTATGCAGAAAATCTAAGAAGAGTGGAAAGGTAGGAAAGGGTCAGATTGTGAAGAGTTTTAAAGACTGAAGAGAAGATTTTATACTTGATGCTAGGGCTAAGAGAGCCTCACTTCAGTTTACTGAGCAGAGAAGTGACAAGGTGAGGAATGAGGAAGATCATTTTGTTGGCTCATTGAGACTCACCTAGAATGGACAGAGACTTGAGACACAAAGGAATCAGGAGTCTATGGCAATGGTTCAGGGATAAAGTGACTAGTGCTTGGACCAGGGTGATGGCAGCTGGTTGGTTGTTATCCTTTGTTTTTGAAGAAGGTCAAAGTGAACCTCTTTATGTTAGAGTCAAGTTACAGAGTGTCAGGCTGTGTCTGATCAGATTGATATGAATTTGGAATTCTCTACCACAGGTCAGGCACAATAGTCCATGTGAACATTTGGGGTGGATTCTGTAAATTTATTCGCCCCATTTTTCTTGGACCACTTCAATTCTGTTTTGCTCATAGAGCAAGTCATTGTCTCTGACGAGGGCATGCTATGTTAGATGGTCTCTGATGCCACATAATTCCAAAGTTCTTAAGAGAGATTTTAAGAGAGTATTTTTATTGTTTTGTTCTAGGAGATGGCAGTATGAGAAGCAGGGAGAAGGAATATGTGAGGATTATTGCAGAATTATAGTCAATGGGAATTGGAAGTGGTATGGATATGTGGCTGCTGAATGGCTGAGGACTCAGTGCTTACCTATGGGGTCTTGAGCCTAAGTAGTTGGAAGGATAGGGTGTTCTCAATAGTAAGAGAAAATTCTGGATGAGAAGAGGATTATTGGGTTAAAGATGTCAAGGAGTCATCCAACTTGAGATGACCAATAAGCATTTGGAGATTCAGGACTGGAGATGAATAGATTTGAAAATCATCAGCTATTGAGGGCGATTAAGTTCTTGTGATGTGTTCTTGTGAGTTCACCAAAAGAAATAATATAGAAGGAGAAGAGAAGACCCGGTATAGTGACTTATAAAATAGTCATGATTAATTGGTATGAGATGAATGAAAAACAAACCAGGAAAGCAGACCAAGAGGGAACAGACATGTAGGAGGAGAAACAGATGAGAGCAGTACTGCAAAACCTAAAGAGAAGATTATTGATGACAGTGAGGTAAAAAAAAAATAAGGATCAAGGAAAATGGTCATTAGATTTGGCAACTAGTAGACAAATGATAATCTTGGAAAGAGCCATAAATCAGTAAAAAGATTTTGAATATATACCTCATTATATGTATTATATAGATGGTTTAGAATGGGGAAGAAATCTTGGAATAGACTCCTGATTGATCTCTCTGCCTCAGGTTTCTTTCCCATTTCAAGAGTTTAAGCCCGTGGTCCTCAAACTTTTGTTCTCACTATCTTTATCCTATTAAAAATGATTGAGGATCTGTCCAAAGAGTTTTTGTTTAATGTGGTTTAGTCATAGATATTGATCATACTAAAAGTAAAAACTAATTATGAATTTGTAGACTCTCTGAAAGGATTTCAGAGATTCCCAGGATGCTCTGGACCAGACGTTGAGAACCACTGGTTTAAGCAAATTGGTGAAGACCTGAACAGGATGGTATCTATGTCAGCAGAGAAAAGACTTTCAGATAGATGTTGTGGAGCTGAGAATTACAAGATTTGGCAAGTGATTAGATTCATGGGGGTAAAGGAGAGCAAGAAGTCACTTATGATTCCACAAAGATTTGGAACTTAAATTTGACTGAAATGAAACTTTGAATGAGGGTAGCAAACTTAAAGACAGTGTTGAATAACTCCATTAAAAATGCAATAACCTTTTTAAAAACCTGTTTCTTTTTTGTATCAATAATAAAATTTTAATAATAAGTGTTTTCACCTCATATCATACAAATTGGCCAAAAATGATATGAAATATCAATAATCAGTGTTAGAGAGGCTGTTGAATGATAAGTGCACTAATACATTGTTGGTGGAGTGGTATGCATTTTAAGAAATATTTTAAAAATCAGAAATAAAAATTGTGTAGTTTTTAGATATATTTTATATGTATGATTATATTGATGTATATGTATATTAGAGATATATTGTATATGTATAAACACATACACAGAGAGAGAGAGAGATGGGGGATATATATAAATGTTATTATTAATTGAATGAAAAAACAATATTGAGAATAATGCTTGGGAACATGTTTTTCATCATTCTGTATTTTTAAATAGTCAAGATGAAAAAAGAAAGAGTGTTGGGTTTGGAAGGAAAGAGGATAATAGTAAAATCTGCTATTCATATGGCTGCTTTTCCATACATGTTCATCCTCTGACAATATCCTGAACAAAATGATAAGGGGAGAGGCAGGGTTCTCATCATGGTGAGGTCCAGTTATCTAAAGCCAGTGCCCAGGCTCTAAGGGACACTGTCAAAGTAGCAACAAGGCATTCTGAGGGTGCATATACTAGAGTGATAAATATTTGGCCAGCTTTTCTGTGGCTACCTGAAAAGGAGTTATAATGCTATTTTTGAATTATTATTGCCATAAAATAGTCTGGCATAGAGGTTGGAAATATAGTAGAGGGAAGGGGCAGACTGGGGAAAGTGTGGAAGGATAATATAAGAAGTAATTTGTGTTGGAGAAAATTCCCTCACTTGACCATGTCAAAGAGTCTGAGGCGATCAATCCATCTTCCTTCTCTTATTGCTTGGAATTAGGTTATGGGGACTTACAGAATCCTCTGCCCCATTTTGGAAACCACTGCTTTTGCCCACAGGGCGAGAGTGTTTTGGCAACACAGCAAGGGAGGAACATATAGAGGCCCAGGGGATATGTGATCAGACCATTCTTTGTAGTAAAGGAACTCCAAAATAAGATTTTGAGAGACAAAAGGAGTCCTGGATACAATCTGGAACTCAAATCAAGGACTTGCATTTGAATTAGGAAATTTTGTACTTTCAGACTCTTTGAACTGGGTTTGTACCCTGAGCATGATTCATTTTTATTGAGCATCAATGGTTTATCAAAGCAGAAACACTTCCTTTAAAAAAAATGTCTAGCAAATTATGCTACTCCAGGCACTTCCTGGAGCAGTTCATGACCTCTCCAGTTATGCCTTCCTCTATGGCACCTGGTTTATTATCCTTTTTCCTGCTGTCAATCTCATTAATTCAGAATCCACTACAATTTGGCCAAGCAAATTAACAGTGTCAACAAGATTGCAGGAGAACATTGAAAACTGCTTGAGAGTGCTTACAAGTTTTCAATCAAACTCAAGGACTTTAGAAGAACCCTTGTATTTAGGGGGTTTTAAGTGCTAATTACAAACCATTTTGTCTATTAATTACTCCAATGAATTCTCCTAGGCAATATGTAGCTCTTTAGCTACAGTTACATGCCTACTTGAAATAACAAGAAAGCTCTTCTTTTAAATATATACTTTATAACGTGGCCAGGGTCTTCTCATCCCTGAGTTACTTAAAAAAAAATAAACCAGGTAAAAGAGGCCATTCTTTGCCTTAGTGGTTACCCAGCTTTAATCACTGAATGTAATTGCCTCAGTGAAGGTGAGACTTGGCAAAGAACTTAGCTTTAAAAAGGTTAAGGTTTCCCCCTACATGCAGGGCCATCTCCAGTGAGCTTGGTCTATATCTGGCCACTGATCCAGATGGCTCCAGAGGAGAAACAGAGGTTGGTGACTTTGCACCCCCTCCCTCATTTCAATTCAATTCACTTGCAACTTGTGCCATCAGCTTCCTCATGTCATGGCCCTCTTCAAGAATGAAGGACAAACAACAGCAGCCAGAATGTGGCTTTTCCCATAATTCAAAATGACTTCCCCCTTTCAGGATGCTCAGAGCTCCTTGCAGACATTTTTCTGGCTGTTGCAATTGTCTGGCTGTGAAGAAGCAGATACCAATCACAGGTCTATAATTACCAGCTAGTTAAGAGTCTGCAAGACAGGATAACTCTACCAACCAATCAGCAGAGCAATTTAGAGAAGCAATACTTATTCATTCATCAAATATTGAACCTCATTTTTTCCTGGTCATTGACTCTTTATATCGTGTATTCTTTGTGTCTCAGTTCCCTGTAGTTATCCATCATATTGACATCGTCCCTAATCCATAATTAAAAACAATGTAATTTTCCAGGAGGACCATGGGTCCTGTGATTGTATTTTTGTATGTCTGTTGAAAGGGAGGGAGATTAGTGGAAAAGAGCCCTATTCTTCTTTCTTGGTCTATTCCATTAACCCTCTGTACTTCAAGCCCTTTGGGAGAGTCCTTTGGGAAGAGGAAAAAAGGTAGACATCAGAAAACTCCTCCTAGATCCTTTATTTAAGGAAGTTATTTCCTTAAATTAAGTTAAGTAATTATAAGAAATTCCTTATTATTAACTTATTTCCCTTCCTTCTCCTTTTGGCTTCTTTTATGAGTTTTCTTCCCCCATTAGATTGTGAGCTACTTAAGGGTAAGGGCTATCTTTAATTTTTTAATTTTTTTTTTAGCACAATACACAGTACAAAGTGGTGCTTAATAAATGTTTATATACCAACCAACCACCATCTCCAGTATCATAAGTATTGGTCATTGGCTCAAGACAGGTTTAATTCATAATCTATACTTTTCAGAATATAGGCTACAATTGGAGAGTCCTAATTTTCTGTAAACAATGAAACACAACTATTAAACACCTCAATTTTACTTGAAAAGTAACAAGTAATAGTAATGGACAAAAGATCATTTCCAAAACATTATTGGTCACATTCAGCAGTGAGAATTTACTGAAGGGTTATGTAAGAAAACTGATTTATTTTTCTAACTAAAGAAAAAAATACAACCCAAATTCACATTCTAACAAACACTTATATACTGCTGGGGGACCACTTCCAAGTTGCTCTCAACTAAAAAACATTGTGATTAAAGGTCGCAAAGACTGAAGCTTCATTATTGTCTCCCCCTGGTTGTAGGGATTGATGAAATATGATCACCATGATAAGTATGGGACAAAATTGTAGCGGGCTAAAATCCCAGCATCCTTGTCCATAATCTTTGGATTTGGCTCAGCTTACTTGAATATTTCGTTATATATTGTACTTTGCTTTCACTTTTTTGTGATCCCATAGGTCACACCTACCAAATAACTGATCATTTAGAAAGTATATAGTGCTAAATGTTGACAAATAAACAGGCAAAACTAATTATTGATTAGGTTTGTGAAAGTATCCCTTTACTCTAGGAAAAAATATAAATATATGTTTATTTAAATATATTTATTTATTTAAATATATATTTATATAAATATATGTTTATTTAAATATATTTGTTTATTTAAATATATATTTATATAAATATATGTTTATTTAAATATATTTATATATTTAAATATATATTTATATAAATATATGTTTATTTAACTATATTTATTTATTTAAATATATATTTATATAAATATATGTTTATTTAAATATATATTTATATAAATATATAATATGTAAAATATAAATATATATTTAAATATAAATAAAATAAATAAAAAATATTTTTATCCTAGGTGTGACATTGGTGTTATAAAAATTATTGTTCCTATTTTATAGATGAGAAGAGTGAAGTCAAAATTGATTGTGGTCACATAGGTAAATGCTAGAACAAGGATTGATACACATGGAAGGGTAGGGCAGACAATCAAAAAGCAATTCGAGTGGACCTTCCAAGTAGGGGACCAGAAAGCATAAAGATACAGAGGTATGGATGTCAGAAAGGTTTTCAATAAATACTTTAATTTTCTAGAGTCAGAAGTTGCACGGGAAAAGTAGGAAATGAGATTGAAAGGGTAGGTGGAGGCCAATTTGTGAAAGGCTTTGGCTCTCTAAGTGATTCTAGTGACATGAATAATGATGCTTTAGGGAAATTATTCTGGCAACAATAGGTATCATATATTGTAAAGAAAGGAGGCAAGAAAGACAGCACGAAATCAAAATTAGAAAAAAAATGTCTCATGGAAAGTTTTATTCAGCCTGACAGGAATCCTTATTACCTTTGCCCAATGGTTATCCAATTTCCACTTGATGAAATTCGATTATGGAGAATCCACTAACCTTTGAAGTTGATGATTTAATTTTTGAAAATCTCTCCTCGATAACTTTTTCTCAAAACAAGGACTCCTCACTATTCCATTTGGGATCAATTAGAAAAAGTATAATCTCTCTTCTATATGAAAACCATATGAATTCTATAGTAGTATCTACTCTCTAATTCTTAGCTTCTCTCTAGTCTAAATATTCTCACTTCTGTTCACTGGTTCTAACATGGCAAAATCTTCCCATCTTTTTCCCCCTCTTCATTGCTCTTTATTTCATATGCTTATTCCTTTGATAAAGCCTTGCATAGAAAACTGAACATCCACATCCGAGGAGACCTGAAAAGGTCAGGTCTATTGCTATCCCTTCTCTTGCTCTGGGCATTTTGCTTCTATTAATATAGGCTCAGAATCAATTGTTTTTTGGAGGCTACCATGTTATGCTGCTGAACAAAATAGAATTTATATTCCTTTAAAACCTTTAAATCTTTTCAACGCAAACCTGCTGTCTTTTCCTTTCCCCCTACTTGACTTAAACAGTAGATATTTTTGAAGCTAACTATAGGATTTTACATTGATCCTTATTATATTTCATCTTGCTCAAGTAGAGAAGGGTATTATAAATAGACAACTAGCCTCAGAGTAAGGATGATCAGGGCTCATTTTTCCACCTCTGATTCTTAACTGTGCAACCTTGTGACTTAGCTGTGTGACCCTGGGCAAGCCATTCAAAACCTTTGAATGTGAACACCTTCAGAGGACATTCATCTTCCTTTTTATGATTGTCTGATACTGAAGATGGTTGAACAAAGTAGTCTCAGTAGCTGCAACCATTAAATAATTCTGTGTGATTGCTACATATACATGAGACTCATCTTTGGAAAGAAGAGTCATTAGGGCTCAGTTTTGCTTTTTCTGAGCCATTTGTTCTTTTTGACAAACAACCCAATCTGATCTTTTTCTCTACCTCTTATTGCTGTGTATCTGGGAAAATGTGATCTCAAAGAGAATTATCTGAGAAGGTCAACTAATTCTTCTCTTATTTTCATTCACAATACATGTGAAATATGGACTAAAAGTCAGTCTCTTCCTATTATTGAGAGTGGGGAGAATGTCACCATCTGCCTCTAAATCTTTGGGTATAGAGCCCTAGATAATCTGAATAACCTTTCCCAGCTGCCCAAGGAGAACCAAAGTTGATTGAGAGCCACCTGGAGAGAATGGAGTGCTTTCTCTAAGACTTTACCCCACAGGGAGTGCTAATGCAGGTAGGTTTGAAGCCCAGTATTTAGGCTTTGGAGGAGACAGAACACATGCTGGGATGAGTCACAAAAAGCCAAAATGTAACTTGAAAAAAAGACCTTGTAAGTGCAGAAAGAGTGATTCAGAGACAGAGACAGAGACAGAGACAGAGGAGTTTCTCTAAGACCTGTAGGATTTTTGTGTGAGTCCTAGAGCTGTGACTATTATTCAAGCAAAGATAATTATGAATAGGTATATGCTTGAATTAATTGACAGACTGCCAAGATACTGGAAGAGGAAAATTGATCCTTAGGGAATAACTGCTATCTGCTGGAAGCTGAAGAAAGCTGCAGGTATAGACTTCAATCAGAATGTGGACGGTGGAAAGACTGTGATAGGGGCTGGAAGCTGGAGCCATCTGTTAGGAATACAAGAATTGATGGGGAGAGATCTTTAGGAAGAAACAATAGTAGCCAGAGCCTTCTATGAGAACTGTTGGGGAAACAATGCTGCACAAACAACTGGAGGAACTTTATGAGAGTGGAATACCGATACAGAGGAAGAAACTTTTGGTGTTCCACAATAGACCACCTTAAGGCTCTGGGCAATAGTGTAAGTGACTGAGTTGGATGGAGGTATCTGGACAGGTAGTGCAGTTACTTAGAATACTGCAGAAAGCCTTTCAGGGATGTGAGCAGAGGAGATGAGCATTAGATAATGAAATTTTCAGCCAATCCAGATGGGAACAATGAACCAAGAAAGTTAGAAGTATCCCAATGGAGACTTAAGCTTCAGGAGAAAGACTTTGAAACATCACATGTATGTAAACCAATGTCATTAAGGTTCTGAAGATAATAAATGTACATCTGGTTTGAGAGTTATAGATATAACTTGTTCTCAGTTGCTTTCTATAGCCCTCAGGAATAATGATGATTTTTTTTTCTTTTGGAATCATTCTTTTCTCAGATGTTTTTAAAATGTCCTTGAATACCTGTGCAATCATTTCCAGCACAGATTTCTACTATGATTATTTGGTCAGGTCAAACCACTTTTTTTCTAGTAAATATATTTATTTTTAATACACATTACTTTATGAATCATGTTAGGAAAGAAAAATCAGAGCAAAAGAAGTGAACACAGAATGTGTTGCTTTCCATTCAGTCTCCTTAGTTCTTTTTTTCTGGAAGAAAATGGCATGTTCTATCCAAAGTCTATTGGGATTGCTTTGGATCACTGAACCACTGAGAAGAACCAAGTCTTTCATAGTTGATCATCACACATTCTTGCTATTATGGTTTACAATGTATTCTTGATTCTGCTTGTTTCTCTCTGCATCAGTTCATGTAAATCGTTCCAGGCCTTTCTATAATCATCTTGTTCATCATTATTTTTATAGAACAATAATATTCCATCACCTTCATATATTACAACTTGTTCATCCATTCCCACTTAATGACATCCATTCCTTTTCCAATTCTTTGCTACCTCAAAAAGAGCTGCTGCAAATATTTTTGTACATGTGGGTCCTTTTCCCTCCTTTATGATTTCCTTGGGATACAGACCCAGTAATGGCGCTGCTAAGTCAAAGGGTATGCATAGCTTGAAAGCCCTTTGGGCATAGTTCCAATTGCACTTCAGAATTGGATCATTTCACGATTCCACCAACTATTCATTAATGTCCCAGTTTTCCCACATCCCATCCAACATTTATCTTTTCCTGTCATCTTAGCCATTCTGAGTGGTTTGAGGTATTTTAATATGCATTTCTCTAATCAAAGTAATTTAGAGCATTTTTTTCATATAAGATGGCTTTAATTTCATGATCTGAAAATTGCCTTCATATCCTTTGACCATTTATCAATTGGGGGATAACTTGTATTGTCATAAATTTAACACAGTTCTTTACATATTTTAGAAATGAAACCTTTATCAGAAACACTGAATGTAAAGATTTTTCCCAGTTTTGTACTTCCCTTTTAACCTTGTTTGTGTTGGTTTTGTTTGTGCAAAAACTTTGCTTTACTGAGCCATTTGTTTTATTTGACAAACCCAAAGTTGCCCATTTTGCCTTTCATAATGTTTTCTAGTTCTTCTTTGGTCATAAATTCCTCCCTTCTCCAAAGATCTGCTAGGTAAATTATTCCCTGTTCTCCTAATTTGTTTATGGTATCATCCTTTATGCCCAAATTATCCATCTATCCTGACATTATTTTGGTATGAGATGAAAGATATAAGTCTATGCTGAGTTTCTAACATGTTATTTTCCAGTTTTCCCAATAAATTTGGTTAAATAGTGAGTTCTTTTCTAGAAGCAGGAGTTTGAGAGTTTATCAAATACTAGATTACTATAGGTTTTAATTATTGTATCATGTGTATCTAACCTCTTCCATTGATCCACTACTCTATTTCTTAGCCAGTACCGAATGGTTTTGAGGACTCGGTTTTATAATATAATTTTAGACTTGGTAGGTCAAACCACTCTTACAAACTTCTTGAGTGCCAATTCCATTTTCTCAAAGAATATGTTGGCTATTGAATTGATATAGTTGCCCAAATGTTTTGGTTTAACTGCCATGGATGATGAGATTGACTCATTACAGGAATGCTGACATCCATTATGTTTCACAGCTGTTGTCCTTGTATTTTCATCTATGACTGTTTGGGATGGTCTGCTCAGATATATCTTAATTTAATATCTGCAGGTTTATTTTGCTCTCCACTACTTTCTACTGTTTTATTAAAAGATACTGCTCAGGTTCTTTTGTTGTATTTTTCCAAAATATTTTCCAAAGAACTTGGGTTATTGACTTGGTTGCTATATCTTGTGAATATTAAAATTATCCCACCTACAGTAAGAGAGACAAAGAAAGAGGTCTGAGCTAATAGCAGTTTATCAAAGAGTCCATGGTCTTCTCCAATGAAGTAGACCTTACATCTTCCTCATGATCTGAGATGCCATCTCCCTTTACGGCTTTACTTTTAAAGATTATAGTTATACGATATACAGAACAGAGATTTCATTGGCTAACAGATAATACATAAGCTAAAATATGAAGACTAGCAGAATCACAATTTGGGTGAAACTATCATAGTCAGTGATGGACATGGTCATAAGATGATCAGAGGTTATAAGATGGTCACCTACTCCAATTGGACAAGTGAGTGGTCCAAAGGTACAGAATATTTGGAGGGATTTTCCAAGTGATTATCATCTCTGCTATGCTGGCCTTGGTCACCATCATAAGGCAAAACAAATGTGAAGGGTCTTTAGTTAACTTCTGATAGTTAAACAAATAAACTTAGAATCTGCATTTCACAGACTGGGGACTGATATACAAACCTTTGATATGATACTATCAAGTTGATTAAAGCTATTTGGAATAGACTAGGCATCCAAATGAATTGTTTCTCTCAGTCTTTTCATTTAGCTTAAATTAGCCATTTAGATTAAAAATTAGCTTGTTAAGGCAATTTTTAGGATATTTTGGTCTCTACCTTATAGCGATTGTATTATATTAGTTAAACTCTAAGGAAACAATTATTACTTTACTTTTTTCCATTCTCCACACTTGAAGAATCTGTCTACATAAACTAGGTTGGTATTCCCATAATTGCATGGAGTATCTTTCCATTTTTTTTGCAATAATTCCAATTGGGTGATCATTTTGATTTCTGATATAGCTAATCAAGATCTAACTGCATACAGATAGGTGATTTAAAATATGCCTCTATGGCAATCATCAGTTATTTACTGTCTCTTAGAATGTCTCGAAAATAATGATAAGGTTTTACCTCAGACCCAGAAAGCTGCCATGATTATAAAAGGCCAAAGTAGTCTATGTTGGCATATGAAAAAACAGGTATACTAATATATTGTCAATATAACTACAAATTGATGCAAACATTCTGAAAAAAAAAGTTTGAAAAGATGCAAGGAAATACATTAAGGTAAACCCTTTGAACAAATGATCTTACTACCAAATATATGCGCCAATGAGAGGTCAAGGCCAGAACTGAAATCTCATGTATACCAAGATACTTAAAGTAAGAATTATTTGTGGTAGGAAAATTGGGAAGTGATTGGAAGACTGGATGAAAACACTGTAGTATATAAAAGCAATTAATTATTTAATTATGCTATTAGGAACTGTGAGTACAAGTAATTTAGAAAAACAGGCTAAGATTTGTACAAACTGTGAAAGGAGGAAATAAATAGAGGAATTATACACATGAATCATAACGATATAAATGAAAATAAGATAGAAAGAATTTTGAGTTTAGATAAAAAAATCTATGATCAATCTTGTTCCCCAAAGTCAGAACCCTCCCCAAAACATACAGAGATTAGGGTATGTATTTTTGCACATTTTATGAGTAATTCAGGATGTCTTTGGGTTTTGTTTAACTGATCTTTGTACATATTTCTTGATTGAGTAACAAACTATATATGGTATAAATAGGAAGTAAATAAGAGGATGATGGCACTAAAATTTAGAGGGGTAGAGAATGGCTTTTTAAAAGCATATAAAGATAGATGGGATAGGTTCTTTCCGACTAAAGGGACAAATCACAAACTGGCTAGCTTCCTTCCTTCCCACAGGCTAGATTTCTTTTTTAAGAACCATACTTTAAAATCAAATCACTCTGACTCTCATTGATTGGCCTTGATTGCCTCAGAGTGAATGTCAATAGTAATTGTGGTTGTTTGGGTCCAGAAATCCTGAGGGTTTTCCCATTCCAGGTGGATTCTTATTTACTTTTTTTTCATTCATTCATTCATTTGTTTGTTTTTGACTACATAAGAAGGCCATTCTTTCCCTCATTTTTTTTAAAACCTAGCCTTAATCACTGAATGCTGAATTTCCTAAATCTGATCGAGACCTATTAAAGCCCTTAGCTTAGAAAAAACAAGGTCTCCTACTGAATACATCTCCAACCATTCCAGATGGCTTTGGAGGAGAAAGCAGGCTAATGACCTTGCACAGCCCTCCCCCACTCAATCCAACTCACTCTCATGTCATGGCATCACTCTCTGTCACAGTTCTGTTCATTTACTGATATGTATACTTATCGTCTTGTTTCCACCAAAAATGTAAACTCCTTGAGGGTGGAGATTGGTTTTGGGGAGATTATTTTATTTTTATTCTTATTTTTTTTCCAGTGAATAACACAATATTCACCCTTATCAGGCCCTGAATTAATGTTTGTTTACTGGTTGACAAGGCCATATAGCTATTGGGTTTCTGAGTCAAGGATCCACATGGGGCCTTCTGATTCCAAATTCAGTGCTTTTTCTTTTTCCCCCACAAGCTAAACTACAGCTTACTTTAATTTACTTCATTGGTAGTTACGTAAAGTAACTGATCTTTGGCCAGTGATTAGCCATTAAATGTTTAGGACACTACTCTAAAATGGTCATTACTAGGAGTGTTTTATGAGCCTGCACTATCTCTTCCAACATTTTGTAAATGTGCCTGGTTGAGACAATATTTCTTAGTCATATTAGACTCTGGGTTTCCAGACCATGCAGGATTTGATTGGACAGTAATTAATTCTCACCTAAACTCAAATGTAGCTAGGAAAAAGCAACCCAGTTTTTGCGTGGGAGTTGAGGCTACTGGGAATAAATATAAAATTCTGGAAGACAGTTGCCAGCAAGAAGAAGCAAAAGTAGTTTGATTGGAGGTTATGGGCAGTCTTCCATCTGGGCACCATGTGGAAGATGCACTAAACCTCTGGCTGCTCTCTTTCCCCCACTTCTTCCTTTGGAAGTATATGACTTGTTTTTGCATTGCTATGATCCAGCTAGATGATGGTGTTTTTGATGTGCAAAGAGCGTGCTTGATGTACAATCCAAATGTCCTTCAGAGTTCTTATTCTTATCTCCTGAAGTCAGGAAGATTAGCAAATCTTAAAATGTCTTCTTCCCACAAATAGAAAAGGTCATTTCTGGTCCTATAGGTCATTTCATATTCAATACATTGCCTCCTTTTCAACATTTTCTCTCTCTCTTATTATATTAAAGTTCTTTATATCAAATTAACCAGTGGCTGTTAACAACTGTTACCTAATCATTGCTAGCAACATAAATATAGATTGGAGAAATTGATCAGTCTGGGAATAATAGGAGCTATTTAGCTAGAGGAATCAGAGGAATTGTGTTTCTCCCGAGAGATTTTAAAGCTCTTTTAGTCACTTTCCAGTCATTTTATTAGCTAGTGCAAAGTTGGTTTACCAGGATAAACAGAAAGACTGATAACCTAAAACATTTTTTTTCTTAGTTTTCTAGATCTAGGATTAGACTGGACTGCATTTACAAATATAAACAAGAAAAAAAAGTTATTAAATCATAGGCCAGTAGATCTAGCCCAAGGGTCATAGTTTGCTAATCACTGTTTAAGAATAAAGAAAGAAAAAGAAGATAAGTCCTTTAGGCAGATACAACCTCCCATAGGTTAAGGGTACCTTAGATTTCTCTGATTGATCATTGCTCTCATATCTATACCTCTCATCTTTCCCAAATTATGTACTCATTTACATGTAGATTTAGTCTGCAATTAATTTTTAATTAATTTTAATGTTTCCTTTATTAAGTGTAATTTTAATTGCATTATGAAAAAGATTCATTTATAATTTCTGTGTTTTTGCATTTAATATAAAGTTTTTTATGGTCTAATATATGGTTGATTTTTTAAAAAGGTGCTATGTGCCACTGAGGAAAAGATACATTACTTTCTCTTCCCATTAAATTCTTTCCAGATGTCTTTTATATCTAACTTATCAAAGATTCTATTAATCTATTTGATTTTTTTCTTATCAATTTTTTGGTGAGATTTTTTTTAGTTCTGAAAGAACTAATAGAGTTTTGCTATCTATTTCTAACTGTAATTCATTTTACCTTTTCCTTTAAAAAGTTGGAAGCTATGCCATTTAATGAATATACATTTAGTTTCTACGTTACTTTATTATTTATCATACCTTTTAATATAATGTAATTTCACTCAAATCTATTTTGGCTTTAACTTTGAAATCATGATTGCTACTCCTGTTTTTTATTAACATTAGATGAAACTTAATAAATTCTACTCTTACCACTTTATTTTTATTCTATGTCTCTCATCTTAAATTGTTCGTTATAAATACCATTTTCTTGGGTCCTTGATTTTGATTCATTCTGCTAATCATTTGCATTTTGTGGATAAATTCATCCCATTCACATTCAAGGTTATAATTACTATTCATTTGTTTCCCTCTTCCTATCTTTCCTTGTTCTTTATCCTTCCCTCTTTTTACCCTATCCCCCTCAGAATTCTAACTTACTTCTGATCACTATCTCCCTAAAGAACACAGCCTTTAAAAAATCCTTCCTTTTTAGTAACTCCTTGCCCACTTTTTTCCCTATAAGTTAAGAAGACTTATATCTTTCTAAATGTATGTTATTCCTTTTTTAATGCAGTTCCTATAAAGAATACCATTCCCATACTATCTCATCTCCCTTCATTCTATTCTCCCCCCAGTGTAACAGTTCTTCCATCTACACACCTTTTGAATAATTTGCTCCATTTTACCTCTCACTACCTGATTTTTTAAGACTAATAACATCATAACCAACTCAAACCCACACATTTTATGTATACTCTTTCAAACTTTCCTAGTAATGATAACATTCTTAAGAGTTATAAATGTCATTTCCCATACAAAAAGTAAAGAGTTTAACCTCATCGAATTTTTTATAATTAATCTTTCATGTTTACTTTCCTATGTTTTTTCTTATTTTTATAAGTCAATTTTTTTTCTGTTCAATTCTGGTCTTTTTCTCAAATATAAAAAATCATTTAGTTCATTTTCCCCTTGCAGTATTGCACTCAGATTTTCTCAGTAATTTATTCTTGGTTGCAAAGCCAGGTCATTTATTCTTCAGCATATTATATTTCAGGGTAAAGCCAAGATGGCAGAGAGGAGATAGGTCTTTGCCTGAGCTCTTCCTGGCTTCCCTCAGAATCAACACCAGATGAAGCCTCTGAACATGTTTGGAGTGACAGACCCATAAATAATTGGAACATAACAAATTTCCAGCAGAAGATACTTCGAAAGAACTTAAGGAAAGATCTGTCTCAATTGGGCAGGGTGTGAGGCAGCCCAGCTTAGATGCAGAATAGGAAAGGTCAGGGCAGCCCAAGGCAAAAAGCCCTCTGAGGGCCAGGGAAGTCTATGGGGAAGCCTTAGCCAAAGTACAGCAGTACTGGCTACTCTTTCCTGGTTCAGAAGCTGATGGATCAGCAGTCTAGCTGTGAAACCTCCAAAGCAACTAAAGAAGACAAACAGTGAACCTCTGAACTCCAGTATGATGTGGGACTTAGCTTTACCCACCCAGCATGAAGAGGAAGCTGGCAACACTGGCCCCAGAACTGTGAAGCTGTTGTGACCCAGAGAGGAAGCTTGGGACAATATGCCCTTTGCCCCAAGAGTAGACCCCAACTTTTAAAAATGAGCCAAAAAGCAAAAAGAGTTCTGACTAGAGATAGCTATTATGGAGACAAGGAAGAACAAACTTCAAATCATAAAGACACTAAAGCAAAACATCTCCAGATGTTGCCTCAAAGAGTGATTTGAGTTGCTCACCAAGTCAAAAGACTCTGTTGGAAGAATTCAAAAAGGACCTTAAAAGAGAGTTAGAAGGAAAACAGGGAAAGGAATCGAGAGCTTTGTAAAAGGAAACAGAAATTGTCTGAAGAAAATCACTCCTTAAAAATAGATATGGTGAAAAGGGAAAAGAAAACAATTTCTTGAAAAACAGAACTGGTGAAATGGAAATTGAGAACAACTCCCTAAAAAATAGAATTGGTGTAGTGGGAAAAAATTCCAATGAACAAAACTCATTTTAAAGTTCAATTGGCCAAATGTAAAAGGAGATAAAAAAGCTAACTGAAGAAAATCACTAAAAATTAGAATTGAACATATTGAACACATAGAAGTGAATGATAATTAAATATCAAGAATCAGTCATACAACCCCCCAAAAATGAAAAAAATAAAAGAAAATATAAAATACCTCATCAGAATATTACATATCACTTCTTTCAGTCTTTTAATGTAGAAGTTGCCAAATCTTGTGTTATTCTGATTGTAGTTCTACAATGTCAAAATTATTTCTTTCTAGTTCATTGTAATTTTTTTCCTCCCTTGACCTGGGAGTTTTGAAACTTAGCCAAAATGTTCCTGTGAGTTTCCATTTTTGTATCTTTTTTAGGCAGTGATTTGATGGCTTTTTAAATTTTTCATTTTACCCTCTAAATCTAGGACTTCAGGGCAATTTTCCTTAGTAATTTCTCAAAGTATAATGTCTAGACAAATTTTTGAACATCACTATTAAGTAGTTCAATAATTCTTATATTATGTCTTCTCAATCTGTTTTCCAATATAGTTGTTTTTCTAATGAGATGTTTTTACAATCTCTTTTATGTCTTTCATTCTCTTGATTTTTTTTTTTTTATTTCTTGATATCTTATGAAACCCTTATCTTCCTTTTTCAGTTCTAAATTGTTAGGGAGTATTCTTTAGTTAATGCTTGGATCCCTCCCAACCCCTGCCAAGCTGATTTACTTTATTTTTATACTTTTCTTGCTTTTCTTTCATTTTCTTGCACATTTTTGTCAGCTTTTCTATAACTTTAGAATCCAAGAAACTTTTGGGGCTTGTGATCATTTTGCATTTTCTTTGAATATTTACAGAAAGCTTTTTTGTCTTCTTCTAAGTTTGACTTTATCATTATAGTAGCTATCCATGGTTAGACTTTTTCTATATTGTTATCTTTTTCAATAGCCTACTTCTTTACTATTGATTTTATTTTTATTTTATTTTATTTTAGCTGTGCTCTGCTCTTAAGGTGTGGGGGATTTAGGGTTTTTGGTGCTGTTATTTTCTGAGGTCTATCTGTGGACCTTTGACCTTAGTTCTTCCAATGTTCTATAATCCAAAGTCAGCAGTCACTGCTTTTCCAGCCAACACCTTGGTCTATAAGTGATCTCAGGAACTCCCCTCCACACCTGATCCATGGTCTGGATCCCTAGCATCACTGCCACCACAAACACTCTTGTTCTCTATGGTCTTTTATGTAACTGCACATGTCAGGGATTCTGTTCCCCTGGAAGTGATTACAACCAATAGCCTCTGCCTTTCTTGTTTAATTATAGAATTATTTTAAATTATTTGTGGGAGGATTTGGAAGAGCCACTGTAGCTTCCTGCCTTATTCTGATATCTTCCTATAATTCCCTTAGATTATCAATAAAATCCCTGTCCCCAGCCCCCAACACTCCAAACTGGAGACATTTCAGATCCTTACTCAAACCTGTTTTGTTTTTTCCTTCCACTTGGACCTTCATTAGTGGCTCCCAACTTCATCCAAAATGCACGTGTCCAACACTGGGAAGGAAGCCCAAATTCCCTAATATCATTTCATCCTACACTAAAAATAGGTGATTTGATTCAACATTTCTTAAGTATCTATTATGAACAAAATACTGTATTGCCAAGCATTGGGAATAAAATACAGAAACTGTGTATGTGTGTGTGCATGGGGGGTGGTGTTTAAACTTTAACACTGATAAAATATAATGTGAGTTTATTTGTGAAAGAAAAAGCTACTGAAAAGTGATGAGGGAAGCCATGAAAAAATTAGAGACGACTTCAGGGGGGAAAATGACACCTGAATTGATCTTTGAAGATCAAGATTCTGACAGGTGGCAGTGTTCACTCGTTTTGATCCCATTTGGGTTCCTTTGGCAAAAATACTGGACTGGTTGGCCATTTCCCTTTCCAGCTCATTTTACAGATGAAGAAATTGGGACAAACAGGGTGAAGTGACTTGCCCAGGATCTCCAGATTTGAACTTCAGATGAGGAATCTTTATGACTCCTGATACTCTAGCCACTGGGACACCTAGCTGCCCCCATTAAGTCTTTAGAGGGACTTAGCAACAATTTTAAAGGTTGACAATTAACGAGTAAAATTCCAAATTGACTTTCTACAGCTGTTATGTAAGAAATGGTACTGAATTTGTCTAGCTCCCCTCCCCTTTCCTTCCAAGGTCAGACCTTCTGGTTCATGGGGGTTGAAATAAAACTAATTCAGATTCAAACCTGTTGTGAGATAATTGCCATTTAAACGGGCCTGAAGATATAAAGACACTAGGTGAAACTTTATGAAAGAAAAAGACAATATATTATTTTGCCCCTGAAGTATTTATACCTCAATTAGAGGAAACACAGGGAAAAAACATCAACAACACTTGCATGAAGAGACCATTACAATTTCACAGGCCAGCCAGGGTTCTAATTTGAAGGAATTAACCAATTAAATCTGAGACCAAATAACTGTACTGGGCTTTCCTTTCTCTATTGCCCAACTACATAAATTGTGCCGGCTTCCACTAAATGATGTGCCTGTGGCTGAAGAATTGATACAGCTCCCTAGGTACTTTAATTTAGCACAAGAACAGAACATAAACATAGAACTAGCTCAAAAAGAATAAACAAAGAGGATGCACTGAGTTATACATTGCTGTATCCCAAGGAATTTGGGTAGTGCATTTTATCGCAACGTGCGATTTTAACAAACCAATAACAATCTAACAGACTTGTTGCTAATAATAAAAATTAACCTTTGTACAGGGCTTTAAGTATGCAAAATGCTTTACTTATGTTATTTCATTTGATCTTCACAAAAATAAGGCGATAGAGTTATTATTTCCAATTTTACAGATGAGTAAACTGAGATTGGCTGAGGGGAGAAAGGGGTTAAGTAATGAGCTTGAGAGTTGCCTGGCTAATTAGTGTTTAAGGGTCATCTCAGTGACTCCAAGTTCAACACTATCTATCATGTTACTGAGCTGCCTGTTGCATAAAGTGCTTTCTTCACAATAATCTTATAAAACAGAAATGCCAGATTTGATCTTTCTTAACTGTAATGTAGGGAAACTAAGGCTCAAAAATCACAGCACTTCTAAGCACAACTATGATTTCCCTGGTACTACATCATGTCCTTGATCCATTGCTTTCCTGAAGCTTAATAAATGCAGCGGGTTAATTATATTCCTTCCTAACACACATCTCTACCTACTTGTACAAACAGAACTCTTATAAGAATAAGTCAAAAAGAAAGAGTAGAATCATGTTTTCCTTTCCACTCCATTACTACATGCCCACACAATTAAGTAAGGAAAGGATAGATTAAATCGAATCCAACAAAAACTTATTAAGTGCCTACACCAATCAAGGCATTCTGTTGGGAACTAAGGTTCCAGAGACAAAAGGGAAGCTGTCCAAGATAATGTCACTTTCCTTTATTTTTTCCTTGACTAAACTGAAGTGTTTCAGCCATCTGATCTCCCACTTCCTTCCTAGTTCTGAATCCTATAATCCTGTGATCTCTGTTTCTTAGCATAATCCCTATACTTAGATGAAAATGATTTCTTTTTAGCTAAAAATATTTTACTCTTTAACTCTGCCAATATAAGGAAGATGAACAATGCAACCTGTGGTTACATTAGGGAGCAGTTATTGAGCTCCAATTCCAACTAAACTAAGTACGGTGCTAAATCAGAGATTTTTTTTCTTTTCTGATACAAAATGGAGACTTTCTGTCCAGCTTTCCTTTTTATGCAGTCGTTTGTTTTTAATTTTATAATTATTTTATTTTTTAATTAATGACACAAAACAAGCATTCCCATAACAGCAAAATTTTAAAAAAGAGAGATGATTATATATGAAAGTACTTTGCACTCTTTAAGGCTTTAGTTATATAAATGTGAGCTGGTGAATCAGAAGCCTGGTTTTAGAACCAGGAAGATCTAGTTTGAAAGTCTTGCTTCTGATGCAGACTTATTGAAATCATAGAGATAATTCTCTAAGACTTTAAATTACAAGGATCTGATTGACATCAGGACAGAAGTTTCCTCAATAGCAGATTTGTTTTAGAAAGATGTGGTGACAAATCTGAACATCCCTAAAACTATAATAATAAAAACAAACTGTTTTAAAATATAATTTAAATAAATATAATATAAAATAAATTTAAATACAAATATAATAAATATATGATATTATATTTAAATACAATATCAGTTAATTATAATATAACTGTTAAATATAATATCTGTTAAATGTGCTATTAAATATAATATCTTCCTGCTCTTTGGAAGAAGTTTTCCCTAATCTTCCTTAATATGTGTCTTCCCTTTTTATCCCCAATTTATTATTTCTGTGCCCTAGAGAACTCTTAGTTCATATATAGTTGCTGACTTGCTATCTCTTCCATCAGTCTATTAGTCTGTGAACTCTTTAAGTAAAGGAGCTGGGTTTTTTTTTTGTTTTTTTAACAGAGGCTTTTTTGTGGGAGATGGTTGTTTGCATATCTGTGTCTGGCACAGAGCATATGCTTAATAAATATTAATTGATTAACTAAGTGATTTATAATTTAGTTGGGACAAAAACATTTGGATCTTTAAAAAATCTCCATGGCATGTCAATGTAGCAAATCTATAAATTTGAAAATTCATAAATATGGACATAATTATAATCTTTAAAGTCCTTTTCTTTGACTAGATTTACTTGTAAGAAGTTTATTCTTTGTGTCTGTAATTCACTTCTAAGTGATTATAGAAAATCTGCCCATAAAAAGAAGACAAAAATTGAAAGGCAAAAAGGTCTATTTTATGATTTATTCTAATGTCCTCCTTGTCATTTCCTATTTTATATGAGGCACTCTGGAAGACTATGTCTTCCCTTGGAGAGTTATTCACGGCATGGGCTGATTTAATAACTTTTAAAGTCAGATTCCCCAGTCTAAACACTTTTATTTATGCAGGTCAGTACAGAACGATGACACAAATGAAGAGAGTTTAGAGTCTGTAGGTTGTCAAAACAGTAAAGGAAAACTTAAATTAGGACTGGGGTAAAACAGTAAGAAATTCAGTCTGAAATTTAGTTGTGCTTTTTGTGCCTATTAATAAAAGGAAATTGTTTTGAAAGTAATTGCTCTGAGCCTCATAAAACAAATAAAAAATTAAGATTTGGTTTCACTTTCCAAAGATGTAATAACCTTGTGGGAAAATGAGAGAATTAACTATGGATGAAGTGGGGCAGTTCCCAACTGATTTCCTGGAAGATTCCAGCACAGAGATGTACAGGAGAGAAGTAGGAGTTACAGGCCAAAATGAAACAGCAATGATTTCATAAGCAAAGATTAGAAATTCAGGACTAAAGCTAGCTCTTTCAACTAGGACTTTGACTAGAGATTAGTAGATAAGTCTACAGCCGAAATGGAGTATCTTCTGCTTAACATAGCATTTCATTGCCATAGGGTTGGAAAATTAAGAGTTGGAAGGGACCCTTGGGGTAATTTAGTCCAATATTTTCATTTTATAGATGAAGAAAATGTAACCCACAGTGGTTAGTGTTTTACCCAACATCATATTAAAATATCTTTCAAGAGAGTTCTACAAGAAGGAAATTAATTATGTTTCCCCTATCCCTCCTAAGACTCCTATACATGCTGCCCAATGAAATCAGAAAATAATGGGATACTATCTATGGTTACCACCGAATGGTATGCAAAAAAATCAATCTAAGTAAGCTCTTTGAAGGCAAAGATTTTTTTGTCCTTACATATAAAACTGGCACAACAAATGCTTGTTGACTTATCAATGGAATTAATTGGTTTGTACTTTCTTCTAACCCTAAATTTGCCTTTCACTTGAACTACAATCATGTATCTCCAGCTGTTTCGTCACTACCTATCAAATAAAACCTTAATTCCTTAGCTTGCTATTCAAAATCATTCACAATTTATACCTTTTTTCCCCTTTTCTCCTGTTTGGGACAAAAAGACCTACCCAAATTGACTACTACAGAGATCACTCATAGAAAGCAGAATTATTTATTAGAATCTCGAGAAGCGGACCCCATCCTGGTGTGTGAGCAAAATTTCACAGCAGGATAGGGCCAGAGCCTTGAAAATCCTTACAGCTTTTATCCATTTCAGTCAAAGAAACTCCAAAATCCCACTCTCTATATGTTGTGATTGGTCACATAAATCTACTGTTCCCCTAGTTGGTCAGTGGAATGGAGTAGACAAGGTGATGTAGGCTTCTTTGGCCACATAGTCCAGGCCTTATATAAAATCATGTGACTCCGGAGAAGCCGAAACTGAGGCCTCTAAGGCTTGATCTACTTTAGAATCTGTAAGTTCTTCACCTTTTCCCACACATCTCCCAATACTCTTCACCATGTATGCTCCAGTTAGACCAAACTGAATTGCTTAGTATTCCCTAAACACATATTGGGATTAATGCTCTCTTTGGCAGTCTTCTCTTCTGCAAGCCTGTTGAAATCCTCAATATTTTTCAAGGTTCAACTCAAATGTCACTTTCATGAGGCTTACCCTGATTCTTCTCACTTGGATGGATCTCTCTCTGTCTCTCTGCGTGTCTCTTTCTCTGTCTCTCCCCCCAATTTAAAATTATTCATTCTCATCCTTACCATAAACTCTTGAAGTGATTCTCTCTATATATTTTGTCTTTGTATTTTCCATAAGACTTTGATTTCTCTGACTTCCTTGGTATAGACAATTGTCAAGATGAAACCCTCACCCCAATTTATGCAGATCAGCCATTCATGCATAAATTACAGTCTTAAAAAGGTGTGGAGAGCCACTAACAGGTTAAGTGACTTGACCTCATCACACAAATAAAAGCAGAATCTGAATCCATATCTGCTTGATTCCAAGGCCATGACTCCACAGAGTACATCACACATTTTAAAAATGGCTTTTGAATATTGAACATCTACTGGATTTTTTCACTTGAATGTTCCATCATAACCTCAAGATTAGTATATATGAAATGAAATTTATCTTCCAAAATACTCCCCAAATAAACCATCCTTAGATGACCTTATATAATAAGGTATAGGATTTAGTTATGGCATTTATGTATAGGTACATGATCTTTGAATTCCCTTCTAATTATTAGGTATATTACATATATATATATATATATATATATATATACACACACCCTCAAAGCCTTGGACACATTATCTGGTAAATTTTTATTTAGGAATTGATTTCTACTTCTTTGTCTTTCAAAGGATTAAGGCAGTCCCAGGCAGTGCTAGTGCTTAACACCTACTGGTTAATTGTTTGTTCAAGTTGGGTCATACCTAATGTTTGTTCAGCAGCAATAATCAAGCTCTCCCTGTGTACATTGTACCGATTTAAACATCCAACCTTTCATATATGCTAAATAAATGCTTATTTATTTTAACATGTAAAAGTCCTGAGAAATATCTTTTGAGGTCCATTGGGCTTGGATTATTGATTAAGAAATTAAAAGAAGATTCCTAATCTCAAGAAACTTTCAATGTCATGAAAGCACAAACCTTAAAACTCTGGATAAAAACTTTCCTCTTTCTTTAAAAAATGCCCAAGACAAGAAAATTGCCAGAGCTTCTGTTTTTTTCTTAATTTTCCAATTCCAAATCTTGAGTTCTCTCTCTAAAATTACATGAGACTTCATTAAAGCTAGAATTGAAATCATGGGATTAATTATGAAAATGAAGGTCTCATCTGTATCCTTTGCAATCCTCAGAAAAGCATTATAAAATAGTTGGGGTTTTTCTTCCTTCTTGGGGAAGGAATTATATAAGAACTGCAGAAAAGAGAGCAACACAGTTACTTCTACTTCTGTCCTTTTTATCAGAGATGGTCTGGTTATTTTCTACTCTGGGATTTTTGCTGTACTATTTGCTTGATTTTGACCCTGTATGAGGCTAAAGGTGAGACCTTATTGAGGTTGGTGCTGAAGGGGAACGCCAATGCTATCCAACCCTCCATGATCCAAAAAGCTAGTTTTCTGGGGTTTTCTTCAGAACCTTCTGCTCAGGGTGGTGTCATATTCACAATATAAGCAAGCCCAAGTCAAGCCCAGGTTGGGTGCCTTGTGAATCTCAAAGAGAACAGAATCAGAATCAGAATTTATTCATCTAAGATTTGAGGTCATGCTGCAAGGGGAAAAGAGGAGAAGGAGAAGGAGGAAGAGGAGGAGGAAAGAAAGATAAGAGAGAAGAAAATGTAAAAGAAGGAAGGAAGGAAGGAAGGAAGGAAGGAAGGAAGGAAGGAAGGAAGGAAGGAAGGAAGGAAGGAAGGAAGGAAGGAGAGAGGGAGGGAAGGAAGGAAGGAAGGAAGGAAGGAAGGAAGGAAGGGAGGAAAGAAGGAAACAGGGAGGGAGGAAGGAAACTATAAATTACCAGACACTGGGGTTGAAAAGCAAAAATGACACATTATCTATATTCAAGGAGCTTACTTTATATTGTGAAGAAACAGCTTGTTCAATACTTAGTAAATATTGAAAATATATAAAGTAAATACAAAGTAATTTGAAGGGGAAAACTTTAGCAAATGGGAAAATCAAAGCCTCCCTTACCAGTTAGCAAATGAACTTAGTCTAAAATTGGGTGGCAGATTGAAACCTCATTCATGATGGTGGCAATGATGATATAAAGACTGAATAATATTCTTTTACTTTTTTAAACAGCTTTCAGTAAATATTCTTCTGGAATTGCATCATTGCTATAAATGATTCAATAAAGCACATAGTAGGGATGAAAAGGGAAAGGAAAGGACTATTTAGGTGGATGGAAGGCAACAAGCTTAGTGATTTCATTGGTGGATGACAGATCTCTGCACAACTCACAGTCATCGTCCTGAGATCCTAGCAGATGGACAACTGGGGGTGTGGGGGAAGCTTGGTTTGACTAATATTCACAATTTTTCTAGAGCATAAAATAGTCATTACATTAAATTGGTTTTATTATTTCATGGAATTTCAGAGCTGGAAAGAACTTTAGAGAGAATTTTATTCAAGCTCATCTTTTGTAGATGAGAAAATTGAGATTTAGGGAGATTAAGCAGATTGTCAGAAGCCACATGGCCAGCTGGTATAAAAAATTCCTCTAGTCTAGTAAAGTGGGAGCCACTGAATAAGAGTTTGTTCAATTAAAGTACAGGAAATCCATTCTAGTTTATTTTGCTCAAAATCTGAAATGTATGCTATGTTTTTGTCCTTTTAGCAGACTTGTGATATAATTTCATAGGCTTTGGGTTTGATTGTATTAGTATCTTCTATCAAAGGATCAAGTTTAGTAGAAACCGCAACAGACAAGCTATTCAGGGAACTTTTTTCAGTTTATGAGAGTCCTTGTTTGGTTATACGATCATAAAAAATATTTTCAGCCCTGAATCTCACCTTCCACTTCTCTTCAGTGATAAGATCAGTAGAAATCATGGCTGATTAAAGTCAGATTCCCTCATCTCTAATCCTGATAACATCCCATGGTATTTTCCTGCAGATTAATTTGATTGACTTTCCCCCCTTCTCTGTTTGGGAACAGGATAGGAGAAAAGAATGAGAGTCAGCACTAAATGTCATTTATACTGTTTTTTTTGGGGGGTGGGGACTTCCTTCCATGATTTCAATTCCTAGGGGGACCTTGTCAAGCTAGTAGGTGATCTTCCCCTTTTCATTTTCAGCTGCTGCGTGATTCTCCAACTTGATGAGTCACTCCTCAAAAATGATAGCTGCCTCAAAAATGACAGATAACTATGTCTGTTAGTAAATGGGTCACCTTGCTTTGGAACACACTTTCTTACACAAAAAAAATCTCTACAAATTGATAGACTTTTTATAGAGAAAACAGGAATTCATATGATCGTATATCCGGTTCATCCAACAACTCAACAAAAAGAGACTTCTCTCAAGGTGTGTGAAATATATAATCAATTGTTCCTCGAAGAGAATCTTCCTATCTTGGAGAGATCATAGTATTTGTTTCTCCACCTATCCCTATGAACATTCCTTCTGTGGTGCTTGGAGATAAATCCTTTCCAGTGAAAGGATGGGACTGAAGTCATTTTCATCTAATCTCTGGGTAATCTCAAAAACTGGTCACTCTTAGACATATCATCTCCCATTTTCTTGCCAACATTATTTTCTCAAGTCGCATTTCCATAAAGATGAGTTCTTCATTTCCCCCCTACAGCCCACCCTTAGTAGAAGGGGCTCAGAAGTGATGTGATCCAGGAAAGGCATCAAAGCTCAACTTCACAAATTTCATAATTTTCCTCGGACCAGCCCAGCCCTCCCCATCCCACTTCACTCCCTAGCTTCCTGGGTACTGTGGGAGGCACTTCAATCAACAGCAGTGACTCAGAAATGGAAGCTTGAAATCATCTTTGACTCTCCTATTTATATCTCTCCCCAAATTCAAGTGGCTGGAAAACTTATTTCTTTTTATAGGCTATATGCCCCCAAGATCTTCTGCCTTTTTTCTTTCTATTTATACTAATAGCAAAATCCAAGGTCTTGGAAATTTCTTCATTTCTTCTGTAGACAATTTCTGATTATCTCATGTTCTTTTGGGCAATCTGCAATACTGCTATAAAACAATTCGGTTTTGTCCATCATTGTATTATTTCTTTCCTCTTTGTTCCCCAATGATATTCTCAAGCCATGTTTTAGGGCAACCTGGAAATTTGTTAAGGGAAATTACGACTCCTTCATCTCCCCTTCACATTTATCTTTTTTCCCTTTTTGCTTAGTTGTTTCAATCACAGTCTAACTTTCCATGATCCCATTTGGGGTTTTCTTGGCAAAGACACTCACGTGGTTTTGCTCCTTTTTTTTTTATTCTACATAATTTTATAGCAGAGGAATTTGAGCATACATTGGTAGGTGAGTGTTCAATGGCTGAGGCTGGATTTGAATTCAGGAAGAGCCCTCTCCAAATGAGTAATTTTCAAGTCCTCTCTATCCTTCTTTACACTTTTAGCTCTTTCTTTGTCTTCTAGGTATAATTCCTCAAACATACTACCACTTTCTTTCTTCAGTCAAAACTGCCTCTTACAGATTTCAGATCTCAAACTGGACATATAGCTATCTCAGTTCTCTTAATTAACAGATGAAGAAAATGGAAGCTAGAGCAAGCCCAAAATCTCACAGGTAGAGACCTGGAATTTGAACCTGGGTTTCCTCCGCACTGACTAGACATTGCAATAGACAGAAAAGATCTCGTGAAGATATTGGACTTCCCAGGAAACCATCCCTTCATTCTAACATTAACTATGATGGGGGTAGTTGAATTGCTGAACAAATATCAAATATTATTAACCATAGCATACAATGAACATAAAGCTCCCTCTCAAGATATACTCATAAAATCAGATCATCACGTTTAAAAGACTCAAAAGTTTTGAACTGAAGTCCAACTGGGATCAAATGGAGAAAACCTTCACAGTTGTGCCTGTTGAACTTAGACTAAAACCGATCCAACAGCATGTCATCTCTTTGGCTCATAACAAATTCATTTTTCTTGCTGAGCACAGCGATGTGTCAAAGCTCCACAAGCCACTCATCAGAGATTGAGACATCCAAGTGCTGTGCAAGGGAGGATGCTTCACACTCCCCAGATGATTGTCTTCCTAATAAAAATCGACAAAATAGTAGTGTAGTTACTAGAGAGTCCTGTCAGTGGGGCAAGTCCAGAAACGTTCTTTAGAGCCCTACTGGGTGCTAAATTCTGGGGATACAAAGGAAGGCAAAAGGCAGTCACTGCTCTTAATCTTACAGTCTAATGAGGGAGAAAGCAGGATAATAAGCAGGATAATAAGATAGATACACTAAAAATTGGTATTCGTTTCAGAGGGAAGGCAAGGAGATTAAGTACAATTGAATGAGGTGGAGTTTTAGTTAGGGCCTGAAGGGAAACCAGAAGGCAGAGATGAGGAAGGATTTAATGGAGGACAGCCAGTAAAATGTACAAAGAGAGTGTCTTGTTCTAGGTACGGCAAGGAGACCAGTGTGGATAAATCTCAGAGTACCTCAGGGTGGTATAAAGTATAAGAGGACTAGAAAAGTGAGAGGCAGCTAATAAAGAATTTTCAGTGTTTACCTCTGATTCTGGAGGACACCTGTGTAGAGGAAGCCTTGGAGTGGGGAAAAACTTGTGGCAGGAAATCAATAAGCTGGCTACTGCAATGATCGAGGCAGGAGCTGATGATGGACTGCACCAGAGTCAGGAGAGAAGGGGCCATATAAGAGAGAAGTCACAAAGTTAAAAATCAATCGGCTATGCTCACAGATTGTCTATGGGAAGGGAGAATGAGGAGTGGAGTATGACACTGAGGTTGGAAACGCATACGCCTGGAAGGATGGTGGTACCCTCCACTAATAATTTGAAGAGGAAATGCATTTAACCATACTTCTCTCATTTTGTATTTGGGAAGTTGATTTTTGAGACCAAATAGAAGCTCTTGTTTGGGCTTTCCCTAGAAATGGTGTTCTATTTTCTCCTTCAATTTCAAATTGTATTGATAGGCTTGGAAAGTAGGTGAAAGCTCGCAAAATGGATTTTAATGGGAATAAATATGAAAGCCAAGCACAGAGACAAAACATAATGGTGATGGAATATTTCAATTATCCAGACACCTGATGGACCCTATACAGTGCCAAAAGCAAAAGTGGATAGTAATTTCTTAATTTACCTTAATGTTGATTTCATTCTTGTAAAGGTAGAGGGAGCAATGAAGAAATGAAGAAGAACTTTGGTTCTAGATTTTTGTACTAGTTACTTAAAAAGAAATCACAAGAACCTTGGATGGAATTCACCATTCTAATATAGTAACTATGATAAAAGAGAAAAAACAAATATTTTTTTTTAATCTTCCATGAAGCCTAGAATTTTTGGAGCATGCATTCCAAAGGAATCTGAAAAAAAAGGAAAGATAAAATGCTATGGATTACAAGTTCTATAGGAGAAGCCATCAGTGTGAGTGATGGATCTCCCCAGGCAAGAATCGTTTCAAATTCTGCTGATACTAGCTGGGCCACCCAAGGAAAGTCAATCAGCATCTCTCAATTTAGACTTATAAAATATGGTCCATAATCCTCTTAATAGCTCTCTCAAAAGAGGAGGCAGGGGTCCAGATGAGCTAACACATGTAAAGTGTTTTATAAACCTTGAATTATTAAATGTCAACCTCAAGCATAAAATTCTGAGGCAGAAATTGAAGCAGGACTGGTGAGAATGGCAAGGAATAGGTGACTGAAAAGAGACCACCAAAGTACAACCCCAGAAAACTCAGTGACCAGCTGAGATTTTAAAGATATGACTATGGAAAAATGAGGCAAGATCAGAGAACAAGGGTTAATACAGAAGCTGGCATTGTTCTCTAAGGATAATATTAATAATTTTAAAGCTCTGAACAAATTAAGACTCAAGAGAATAAAAAGGATTGGTTGTTTTAGCTAAATGGGTAATTATTTGGTAAATTAATTGGTAAATATCTTTGAAGCTTAAAGAAGCAATAGGATTGGTGCTCAGAAAAAAAGGGATCATAATAAAGGATGATGATAAAAATGAAATATAGTTATATTTTGCTGCTATCCTATCTTCCAATATTAGTTTTCTGATCCATTCCACCAGTTTTGTGACTACCGGCACTTTTCCACCAAAGATTGTTAATGATAATTCAATATTCAACTTTTCACCCAGGAATCATTGAGAGTGTAGACCACTAAAGGAAGCCTATTAACTAAACACTTAAATGATAAGTGTATCTATGCAAGAGAGAGAACAAAAGGGGATGGGGGCTTCTTAATTGGTATTATCAAGGTAATGGACTACAAGGAAAGAAAATTGGTAGCTCAGTCTAAATTAAAATATAATGCCATAGATATTTATTAAGTACTCACAATCTACAAGGCACCCTATAGACACACAGAATCCATAAAAAATGACTGCTGAAAAAATTCTCAAAAAAGAAACCTAAAGATCAGATATATACATGTATTCTGTAAAGGCTGACGGCAGTGAGACACTGATTGAAACCTGGACTTAGTTCAGTGGGACTTGCCATGAAAACAGGAAAGAGGAAAAAAGAGAAATCAAGGCGACAGAGAATGGGAGAGAGGGAGGGAGTAAGAAGGGAATGAAGAGAGAAAGCAAGACAAAGAGAGATAGAGAGAGAGAGAAAGAGAGAGAGAGGGGGAGGGAAAAAGAGGGAAATGGGGAGAGAGAGAGAGAGAGAAATAGAGAGAGAGAGAGAGAGAGAAAGAGAGAGAGAGAGAGAGAGAGAGAGAGAGAGAGAGAGAGAGAGAGAGAGAGAGAGAGAGAGAGAGAGAGAGAGAGAGAGAGAGAGAGAGAGAGAGAAAGAGAGAGAGAGAGAGAGAGAGAGAGAGAGAGAGAGAGAGAGAGAGAATGAGAATTGCTCCGAGGGCTCCAAGGTAATGCCAGAAGAGTAATATATTTAAGCTTAGCATGTTGCTTTGGATAAAGGTGGGTCACACACTAGGATCTCAGTTTTGCCCTCTTGAACATGAAATCTTCCTCCTTCTAGACTCAGCCAGCTCTAAAATTTAATAGGAATATCTGTATTTCCACAGAAAGAGACAATTTGAAATAAAGGAGATTCAAAAGGATCCTGTTACCAAATCAATTCCATCAGCATAACATGAAGCAGACTTTTGAATGAAGGGGGTCTTGCTCAATTAATTATCAGAAAGCTTGAGTAGTCTCAGACTAAAACATATGGAATCATTGTTTTCACTGACATCCATTTTTTTTTTTTTCTGACTGCAGTTGGGGAAAAGAACAAAATATTCTATACCCTCTATTCTATAAAGCCAAAATGTCAAGGGTGCAAATCATTAATTTCCACATTGCAAAGGATGGCCAAGCAGGCCAGCTTCTGAACCAGAAAGGACAAAATAAAAATTGGGTGAGGGACTCAACAATAAGAAGCAATTCAGAGGGACTTTAGCTGCCCTTCATAAAGTCAGTCTTTAACCCTGGACAAATGACATTCCCAGGAACGGAGAGACTTCCAATAAATGGCTGCAATCTCTGAAAAATTGTGGCTGCCTCCCGGGCAAACAGAAATTAAGACTTGCCCAGTTACAGCTAATCCCTGAGGGCAAATTTGAATTCAGACCTTTCTGACTCCAGGCTCAAAGCTTATCCTCTGAGCCATTTAGCTGCCCTTATCTGGTAGGAAATAGACACAGCAAAATGAACATAGATTAAATATAAAGATATATAGATTAATATAAAATATAAAGACATAATGTACCTAGATTTCAACAAACAAAATAGCATGTGCTACTCTTGTGCATAAAATGGAGAGATATGAGCTAGATGATAATAATTTGGTACTAGATGAATGGGAAGAACCAAAGCATAGTCATTAATGGCAAAGGGAGGGGAGATTTATAATGGGGAAACCAAAGATTTCTCTTTGTCCCTGTGATATTTTGCATTTTTCTCACAGATTTCAAATCTAAGTAATTGATAAAGATAAAGACGGCCTGAGTTTCAAATCTGAGGAGAGAGCAGGTAAGGCTGGAATGGAGCAAACTGGATGAAAGATTCAGGGAACAAAAAAGAACTCAATAGGCTGGAATAATGAACTACATGAAAAAATGGAAGGAAAGAGGAATAAAGATAAAGCCTAATACTCAAGTACAAAAAATCAATTTTGCAAATGCGAAATGGAGGAAGCATGGACAACAGCATTTTATTTGGGAAAGTTCGAGGATAATCATGGGTTCCTTTGGTTGTTGAGACCCAATTGAGATAAAATGTACTAGATTTTTTAAGAGCTACATAAATACCAGATATTTTGGTATTTGGTCTATAAATACCAGATAATTATTATTGTTGTTATCTTTCCCACCATGGGTCTAATTACACTAAAACATGATCTGATCTAAGCAAAGCTTCCTTATTCATTAATGAGCTTATAATTTTTAACTTCTTTAACCTAGACATGAAACACCAGTCCATAATACCATCATCATCGTCATCATCATCTCCACAGGAGAATCCACTGGGGCTTGGAATCAAGCAAATACATCTCACTCTGTGATCTCAAAGGTGTCACCTACCTCCTCTTCATCTCTCCTTTTTCAGGCTCTTTCTTTCTTTTTCTGAGAGTATCATGGGAATCTGTGTTTGTGAGAAACTCAGCGTGTATTTATTGCAGGCAGATGCGGTGCTGTCTCAGGCAAGTGATATAGAGAGCAGTAAAAGAAAATAGGGCTGGTTAAGAGAGGAAGTCGGCATCAGTGCTTGGGAAAGGGTGGCAAGTGATATGAATTTTGGTGAGCAAGTAGACTTTTAGAGATCTGAGTGTTTACCAAATGCTTCAGAAGTTGATTTATTTTTTGAACTAGAAGCAAGAGATATATATGTCTAGGAACTGGAGCCGCAAAGTACCTTAGAAATCACTTGGGCCAACTTGTTCATGACACTAAAGGGAAATGTAGGTGCAGAGGAATGAATTTATCCTCCAGGTTCACGTAGCAATCAGACACAGAGCAAAGAGGCAATCCTGTGTCCTCTGACTTCAGACCAGTGCTCTTTTCCTAGATGTCACATTTCCTTCCTTCAGCTTTCAGGTGACACATATTTCTAACCAATGTTATTTGTCCACTTACATTTCAGAGAGTCATAAAATATTAGACCAGGAAGATTTTGGAGATGATTTAGTCTTCGGCTCTCATTTCACAAATGGTTGGAGAAAGTTAAGTGCTAGAAACTGAGACTTAAAACCAGCTGCCTTGGTTTCCAATCTAGTACCCTTCCAACCATCTACAATGCGATTAGTTCCTTTGAAAAATAATTACAGTCTAGGGGTGGCTGATTGGCACTGGTTCTGCAGTCAGGAGGATATGGGTTCAAATCTGGTCTCAGTCATTTTCTCACTGTATCATCTTGGGCAAGATGCCTTAAGGAAAGATAATCATGATCTGATCCTTACCAAATTTTAGCAAATGTACTTTTTGCTTGTTCTTGGTAATAAATATACTGCTTGGCGCCTACAAAAGAATTTGAATGAGTTTCTTTTTCCCAGACTCTCATCTTTGTGTTAGAGGCTAGGTTAGCCTACGGGCATCATGTCAGGAAACTGAAATCCAAAGTAGAAAGCTTTAGATTTACATTCAAATCCCTCTGGTGCTATGTGACCAGGAACAAAACATTGAGCCCTCTGAATCTCAGCCATATTGCTAAATTTTATGAAAGAGTTTCCATATCAACAGAATTCTAGATTTAAGGCAGATTGGCAGCCCTGAATATCACAGAAGCCCGGGAAGGAGGCAAGAGTTCGGAGACAATTTGGCTTCCATGTTTGGTGACTTTTAAAAATTCAGAAAAGTCAAGGGCAGGAAAACAGCTTCTTCCAAGTGGGGAAGCATCGGGCGGAAGGGAGCTCTTGCCAGTGTGAATAACATTGGATCCTAAGAATACAGCCTGTCATTTCAGTTAGAAAGCACTTATTAAGTACTCACTGTATGCCAGGCACTGTGCTGAGTGCTGTGGACATATCTACATCTATACCTACATTTTTATATATAGCCAAAAACATTGTCCCTACTCTCAAGGAGCTCATAGTTTGGGGCTCCAGGATAGTGGGACTCTAGGGTGCAAGAAGGGAAGT
The DNA here is from genome assembly GCF_902635505.1 of Sarcophilus harrisii. Taxonomy (NCBI): domain Eukaryota; kingdom Metazoa; phylum Chordata; class Mammalia; order Dasyuromorphia; family Dasyuridae; genus Sarcophilus; species Sarcophilus harrisii. Next base: position 12,268,176 of record NC_045431.1, read on the forward strand.
CAAGGGGTGGAAAGAGGAACGATTGTGAAAGGCCTTCAATGTCAGAGAGCCTTTGACTTGATCCTGGAGGTGACAGGATGTTAACTGAGTAAGGGATAAAAGTCATTTTTGGCGGAGGCTTATGTGCATTTGTCACTGATGCGAGCCCTGCTCATTTCTCAGAGGCAGGTGGTACAGACACTCTCTAGTATCCACAGGAAAATGCACCAGCTGATGTGCATATTCCACTTATTTTATTGTCGTTCAGTTATTTCTCAGTTGTGTCCCAACTCTCCATGACCTCATTTGGGATTTTCTTGGCCAATACTGGAACAGTTTGCCATTACCCCCTCCAGCCCACTTCACAAATAAAGAAACTGAGGCAAACAGGGTCACACAGCTAGTAACTGTCTGAAGCTGGATTTGAACTCAGGAAGATGAATCTTCCAGACTCCAGCCAGACCCAAGGCTCTATCTATTGGGCCACTCGGCTGCCCGTTCCATTGGCTACACTTGACTAATTCCTGATATTTTAAAGTCTGGAATCTAGGCTGTATTAGCCTGAGCTTTTCACTCTGATTTTAACTTGGGGACCTTCTGACATCCTTGTTTTTCCAAGTCCCACCTCTTTCCCCAGAAAGTAGGCAGAGGAAATGTCCCATGTGCTTTAAGAAAAGCCCATGAAGATGGTCTGCATGGCACCCAAGGGGAAGGGAAGAGGTGACTTCTATTCAATACAGAAGCAGCACCAGCATTACATACGAGGTACTAGAAAACCTGCATTTAGAGAGACAGCCCAGGGTACAGGAAGTGCTGGACTTGGAAAGGAAAGACTAAATTCTGCCTCATTAACTCACTGGGTAACCAGGGGCATGTCAAGGAATCCTTACCTGCTTCATCTGTAAAATGGATTAAAATACACAAAGTGTTTACCTTTCAAGACAGTCATAAACCTCACAGGAGGAAAAATGCATGAAAAGTATTTTGTGAACTTGAAAGCCGCAGTGAATGTTGGTTATTGTTGTTGCTATCCTACTCCCAGCTAAACTAGCCCTGCCAACTTGGATAAGTCATTTATTTCAATACTCCAAGAGTCAATTTCCTTATCAGTGACTTAGGGAAAACATTGTCTTCCCTACTTTTAATTTGAAGTAGCTAAAGCATAAACTCCTCATTTATATATATATATATATATATATATATATATATATATATATATGCCATATATAAAGTCTTCCAACAAGAGCATATGTGTACATATGCATGTGTGTATGTATATATGTACATATATGCACATACATATCCAAATACAAATAATATACATCATTTATATATGTGTGTACACACAAGATTTTAAGAAATATGTGATCTCATTTGATCTTACAATTACTTTGAGAGTATTATTATTATCCCTATTTTATGGATAAGTAAACTGAGGCAGAGGTTAAGGGACTTGCCAAGGTCACACAGTTGATAAACATCTGAGGCAAGATCTTTAGTTCTTTGTGCCCCATAAATATGCCACGATCAGTTCCAGGTCAGAGAAGTTCCTTCACATCCCTCAGGATCAATGAAATCTCCCTCACACTCAAAGCTTTTGCTTGAATCCATCACGTTCACCCCTTTTTGGACTGAAGTCGATAGAATTAACAGTTTCTTCATTCTACAAACACACATATGAGTCCTTTCCCCAGATTATTATTAGTCCCTTTTTCTTTCTTTTTTTTTTTTTTTTCCTGAGGAGAGGACAGGAAAGGAAGGTAAAAAAAAATAAATGAAAGCCAAAAAAAAAAAAAACATTTAATTAATAACTAGCATCATGCCATCTCCAGATTTGCTGCTTTTTCTGATACTTTCCACTTTTATTTCTATTTCTTTATTTGGTTTCCTTTCACCTACTGTGGGATTTTACATTTATTTATGCCACATCTCTGCTTAGCATATGTTGCCCACTATTGAGAGTTATATTTAGGGCTTTATTTATCTGAAGTCTAAGAAACAAAAGAATTCAATGTTATATTCTCCCCGAACGAGGTATATTTTTCTTTTTCATCGTCGGTCAGAACAACATCAATACAGGGGCAGCATATCTACCATGAATATGAATAGGGAAATTCCAAGTCATATAATATTTTTGTCCCTTTTATATGATGATGTTCTAAATCCCAACTAAGAGGCTGTATTTGGCCCCAAAGACAGAATGTCCCCCAAATCTTTAAACTTTAAAACTGCACTTTACAATTGGGACACCCTCTGTTTTCTTTATGCAAAAGCCAAAATTAAAACCATAGTAGTTTTCATTGATATGGGCTACTACCAGTCACGTTATTAAAAATCAGAAAACAATTCTGATACTTTTCTTAGTAGCCCACTTCCCCCTCCATTCTCCATATCTTAGCATAGGATGTCCTTCCACATCAGGAATACAATCCCTTCCTTATCTTGTTTCTTAGAATTGTCATGTTCCTAAAAAGCACCTGAATTACCATCTCCTAAATGAGACTTTTCTTTCTCGTTATTCATATTCTCTAGCTATTAAAGTTGCTTTGCATTACTTAGAAGACATGTTTAATTGGTTTACAATTATATGATCCATATAAATATCATATTCCTCCCCATTAAATATAAAATATAACCAAGGACTTTTTCTCTTTCTCTTTCTCTTAGTGTCCTGAGACTTTAAGATAGGGCTATGCTTTACACACAGCAGTTATTTAATGAATGTTTATTGAAATAAACTGAATTCTAAAGATGAATATTTCAGCCACTAGAAAGCTCTTCCCTAGGATAAACTAAACTCTCAGAATTATATTTGATAGTTTCTTCTTAATTCCTCCTTAATAGAAATACCATTTTAATACAAACACTTAAATATCTACTGTATGGAAATCATTATGTTAAGCTCCTAAGAAAGATAGAATCTTTTTTTCTTTTCTTTGTTTCTTTTCTTTCTTTTTCTTTGTTTCTTTTCTTTCTTCCTTCCTTTATTTCTTCCTTCCTTTCTTTCTTCCTTCCTTCCTTCCTTCCTCCCTTCCTTTCCTCCTTCCCTCTCTCCCATCCCTTATTCTCTATTTAGTATAGCTGTTTTTGAATGACTGGACATCTAGCCCTGTAAAAATAGGCGCTATAAGGAGGAGGTATCTAAATCATGGGGAAGATCGGAGGTCCACATCATTAGAGAGAACCTTAGACTCTTTAATAAAGTGCCATTAGCCCAGAGCTCTTCCTCAGTCTGTTATTATATATGAGATAATTTTAATTTCCTCATCCCATTTGGTTTTTCGGGGTAAAGATACTGGAGCTGTTTGTCATTTCCTTCTCCATCTCATTTTACATGTAAGGATACTGAGGTAAACAGGGTTAAATGATTTTACCCAGGTAATAAGTTAACTAAGGTCACATTTGAACTCAGATGAGTCTTCCTGACTCGCTCAGCACTCTATCCATTGTGTCATTCAATGGATGCCAAATCCTATTACAAACTCATCACCAACCAATAATGTAATAATGCCTGCCCCAAAAGCTAAAGCAGTCTTGAAGTGTCTGAGGAATAATGTGCCATTCAACATGAAAGATGCTGGAATGTCCTTGTGTTATACAGTGGCAAGACTGGTCAATATTTTTTTTTTTGGCTTGAATCATCACATTTTCAGGATGATACTGAGTTCCCCAAACAACTTGGTCCTTCTCCTTTATTTAAACTCCAGTTTTTCAAATACTTCATCTGAGAAATATTATATTGCTGTTATTTATATGAAATTCAGATGAACACTATATTTTATAATTAAGTCAAAGTCTAATCAGCTGGGATACTGAAAGAGATTGTTCCCAAATGGAGGATTTCTCAATGGTATCTTGACATGAAGCAAGAAGAGCTGTCCCCGAAAGTAAAACAACATGTGACATTACCCAAGTTACTCCCCTAGAAGGTTCTCATATGGGGGGAGGTTTTATGGCTGGAGGAGGCGGCAACAACCACCCTCTCAGCTGGCTTTAAATTTGGTAGCAGATTGGGTTAATTAGCAAATGCTTAAGTGAGCAAGTGATGATTCTATTTTGATAGGTGTTAATCAAAGCTATTGTCACAGAAACAGTCCCTTTCCAACAATCTGTTCTTTGGTAAAGGTGTAAAATGCATCATGTGAGCCTTCCTTGTTCTACAGATACTTCCATGGCTTGGTGGAAGCAGGCGCTTTGACTTAAAGGTCAAGAAAGGCATTCATTAGCTGCAATTCCCCAGTTAAACCCCAGGATACTAGTTTTTCTTTTGAAAGAAGCATCCTTGGGAGGCCCCATTCATTTGTCTGATCAAAACATTTTGGGAGTACTTCTCCCTAAGTACTAAATATCCTGGTCTTAGAATAAAAGCAAAAAGCTAGAGAATAATAGCTAGAGAATAATAGGCCTTTGGTCCAGGCCTTTGGGTCCTCTATTGAAATGGATTGTCCTGGTCACTATATCCAGCCCCTTCCTTCTCTTGTGAGGAAACAGATGCAGAGGAGCTCAATGAGGTAGCCAAGATCACATCATTGGCAAGTAGGAGAGTCATGTGAACCTACACCCTCGGCTTCCCAATCCAATCTACATTTGAGAATCAAATGAGACAAAGTATGAAAAATGCTTTAAAAACTTTATAATCCTAAATATCTGCTTTTGTTCTTTTTGTTTTCCAATATTGTTTTAAAGTAAATTATGAAAACACGCTCCCCAATCCAAATGTATTGAATGAGAGCATTATCATTGAAATAAATATTTTACCTCCTAGATGACTTTAATGGTAACATTAATTTAGATATAAAAAGTTCTGGGTTTTTTGAAAATGAATTTCTTTGCTTTATAATCAAAGCAATTTAGAATTTAAATACAAATTAATTAGGGTTTCATGCCAGGTCTCCAGATAAGGTAGCATTCAGAAAGAAGTGGGACTTGGGTACCAGAGTCCTCTTTTAACCCAAAACTTTATTTCAAAAAGGCACTTTTTTCTGTGCCTGATGAAAATATTTCTTTTTTTTTTTTTGTTTTTGCTTTTGGTTAACAAGCAAGACTAGAATACTATTATTAAAAATTACCTTTGCAACAACCATGTTTATATCAAAAGAAATAAAGAGAAAATGGACTTTCATCTCCCTTGTATTATGCAGTTGTGACTCCAGCTTGGTCTATACTATATCAAAGCATTTGGATAAACAGTTAAATAATCGGCAAGTCTCTCAGATGTTTTATTAACACTACACCAAAGCAATATGGTTGTCTATAGCAGGTACATTTCCATCTAAAAATTTTGATGTGAACATTTCCTCTCTTTCTGTTACTGTTAGCTTGGATTTTTGTTTTTTCCTTCTCAGGTTATTTTTACCTAATTTCTAAATTCGATCTTTCCTGTGTCATAAAATAACTATATAAATATGTATACATATATTGGATTTAACGTATACTTTAACATATTTAAAAGTTATGGGACTACCTGCCATCTAGGGGAGAGAGTGGGGGGGAAGGAGGGGAAAAGTTGGAACAGAAGTTTTTGCAAGGGTCAATATTGAAAAATTACCCATGCATATGTTTTGTATATAAAAAGCTATAATAAAAAATAAAATTAAAAAATAAAAATTTTGATGTGATACAGCCTAAAAGATTGTAAGCCAGAGTGTGTCTGCAATAACAAGTCACAATTACCTAAAACTTTAAGGTTTGTGAAATGCTTTGTTCACAATGACTCTATAAGGCATATGGTCTAATATTAACCCCCTTTAACAGATGAAAAAATTGGAGAAAAGAATCATGGGATGATTTAGGTGATATAGGGAGTATTAGAGCAAGAACTTGAATGCATCATGGTGTAAGGATGTTATATGTTTCTGAATCATAAGTATTAAATTCACAGCATCTGGGTTCAAATTTAAATGCTACTACTATCCTATGACATCGGGCCATTGTGAATCTCAATTTCCCAGCTAGAAAGGAAAAGAGTTGGCCTAAATTTCATAGGTTTTGTAGTCATAGGATCCAAATTTCAACTATATTACTTTTTACATCTATGACACTGAAAAATATTTTTTTAATGTTTCTGGACATCAATATTTCCATTAAAAAAGGGAGTCGTGAACCCAAAGGTTCTAATTTCCCTGCCGCTTTGAGAATCTATGATCCTACGAAGCCATGATCTCATCTGCTAATTTCATAACTACTGAACCACATGACCCCTCCACTAGATTTCAAAGAGAGGGAACAGGAGGATAAAATCATCTAATGTATGGGAAGCAGCGATGATCAAGAGCAGAGAGTCTGAGAACAGTTGTTGAATTTGGCAGCATTCTGCCGAGCTGAGTAGGCTTGTTTTCTTGGCATTCTGACAGAGAATATTGGCCGCAGTTATAAGAATTGTTCATTAGACCTTGACTATGTTCCTTCTGCTATCTAATATTTCTGTTCCAAAGCATATTCTGGGGGTTCTGGACTCCCTCCCAAAATAAGAAAAAAAAAACTTTCTCAGTGCACCAGAAAGAATACAGCTTTTGCCTGGCCCTTGTAACTTGCTGGTTACTAAGTAAAACTTATAAAACATCGAACCAAATTGTAGGGAATCCTAGCACACAGTTGTAGGACCAAACCCTAAGAGAATGATTTGAACAGGTAGAATGGAAAGACAACTGGTCCAAGAGTCTAGAGAGCTGAGTTCTCATCCTCGCCACCATTTATTCTCTGCACCACAGTTCACTCATCTGTAAATTACACCAGGCCTCCTCAAAGATCCCTTTCAGTGAAAAAGTCTTGGGAGAAGCAATGGATTTAGAGAAGATTCCAAATGAAGATCTAGTAAGCTAGTCAGGAGATAACCCATTCAGCAAGTCATCCATCGTGCATCATGGCATTCAGTCCCAGGGCATCCCCTGAATTCTCAATCCCACCTGCCTAATGGTAGCCAGATGAGGGCCAATAAAATTATCCATATTTGCAGAAAACTGAAATTACAAAAAAAAGTTTATTTTTGGTTTTCTCCCACTTTCATTTTATTAAAACTATTCAAAATACTGCTGGGATCTTCTAGGAACTTTCATTTGATATCTAACTTCATGATTTGGCTTTACAAAGTAATTTTTATATTAAAAACGGTTCTGAGTTATGTAATATTAGCATTAACATACACATACTTAATAAATACTTACAATGTGTAAAGCACTTAGACACTGGAAATGTAAAGAAATCCACTCTTCCCAAACCATTCCTGCTCTTAAGGAACTCCCATTTTCTTGCATAAACTTAGATAAGTCATTTCAGGAAGGGAACAAAATACTAGCAAGGATGTGGCTTCTTGGTCTTGAGGAAGAGGGGGATTCTGAGGAAGCTATTTATTCTAGACACAGGGTAATGCTGTTCAAAGGCTTTTTCAGTGAACTCACTCTTCACTGAGCTTTGATTCTAGGCAGGCCTTCCAGGAGTGTTTATTCAGTGACTACTATGTGCCAGACACTATGCTAAGCACTGGGGATAACCCCCCCCCCCCGGTCAAAAAAAAAAAAAAAAAAGTAATAATCCAAGACCTAATAGAGAAGACAATCAACAAAGAGAAGTTTACAGGATAAAGCGATGGAGGCTAGTGGTGGTCGAGAAGACACTAAGAAGAAGGGAGATGGGAACATCTTGGTACCAAAGGGGAGATTTAGCTGCAACTTGAAGGAAAAGCCAGGAGGCAGAGATGAGGAGGAAGAGTGTTCCAGTGAAAATAACCAAGAGTTGGGAAATGAGTTCATTTGTCAAGAACAACAAAGAGAGTAGTTCCACTGAATCTCAGAGAGGGCTGTGGAAGCTTGGAAAAGTAGGAAAAGTCCCATTAAAGGGCAATGCTGTTTACTAACTATGTGACCTTGAATCCACGGGTCTCAGTAGGATCATGGATTTGAATTTGATCAGGTTTTATAACCTGAGGATCTATGGACTTGATTTTTCGTATTTTGACAACTTTGATATTTCAATATAATTGGTTTCTTTTGTAATCCTCTTTATTTTATTTTATCCATCCAAAAACAGGATTTTGCAAAGGGATGTGGGCTTCACAGACTGCCAAAGGGTGGATAAGAGGCACAAAATAGGCTGAGCTCTGAGACCAGGAGATCTTTAAGACTCCTCAAATTGCATCTCCTCTAATCCTTTTTAGTAAAATGACTAACTTAAGGCACGGTACTCAGTTTTACGGAGGACACCAAAATGACCGCGTTTGTGCTAATCGAGTTTATGGCTTAATTTGGAAGTATAATGTAGACATGTAAAAAGATAACCAACACTATAAAATAGTCTTTAAACTGGACATTAAGAAGGTAAAGAAGCAGCTGCCTACCTAGGCTGCCTTATAAACCCCCACATACACCTAGCCCTCCCTGATTCTGGAGCCAAGTAAGTGATGACTCTATAGTCTTAGCCAGATTAGTCCCCTTAGGCCAGATATAGTCTATTACCAGGTCCGCCTTGAACATCTTTTTACCTTAGGAAGACCTGGAAAAGATCATATTTCATTGATTTAAGCTTCAAGAACCCAAAGTCACCTCCACACCTCAATGATAAGTTTAGATGGGATAGATTTTTTTCCCTAGTAGATGGAAAATTCATATTAATAAAGCACTTTTCCTCCTCAATAATGCTGAATAAGTAATAGAATTCAAATGGGGTTTAGTGGATATAAAATTCACTTAGAGCTTTTCCATTAAAAAGATAATTTTTTTAAACATCTCAAAACATAGAAACCAATTTTTCTCTGATTCTTTGCTTGGGACCAATTTTAAAGGCTGCCATTTTAACAGCCTTTTCCTTTAAAATTGAAGAAAAACAATGAAGTCTATGGTTAGATTAGAAGAGAGGACAGTCACAGGGACTTTCTTGTTCAGTGCCAGAGGAGAGAAAGGGAGAATATGGATCTTGAATGTGTGTTTACAAGAGCTGAGAGATGCAAATGAGATAAAAAACAATCTGTTTAGCTCCTCTTCAGATAGGAGCTGAATTCTTGGCGATGCACAAGTTCAGGAATCATCTAAACAGGACATGCTGTTAAGTAATGAATATCCTCTTCTCTAGAGATGGAAAATTACCATGGAGAGAGGTTCATTGACTTATCCAAGGTCACCCTACCAAGAATAGATCTTCTGCCTCTCTAATTCAATTAGTGTTCTACCATCAAAATGCCTCTTTTGTTCTGTGTATAGAAAGTTCTAAAAGCTACACTAATTTGCTTAAATTGGAGAAATCATAAGACTACCAACTATAGTAAGTCAGAACTAAGCCATAAGGGTGCTTGTGATTTGGAGAATTATACAAGACAAAGAAAGATGACTCACCATAAGCAGAAAATGTAAGTGATCATTTAAAAGAGAGAGAAAAAAAACACCAAGTTGCTGATTTTTTATTGTCTCATATGAAGTTGATTTTCCATATTGTCTGCCATTTTTGTTGCCGTATCTCACTGGGAGAGCACAGACAAAACTTTTACTGACCAAATTAAAATGAATCCAGTATGTGAAAAACAATCTAGACCCATATCCTTTGCATGACAGCTTTTTCTGAAATATCTCAATCTACTAATCAAGCAACAATGTTTATTAAGCAACTACTATATGTTAAGCATGGTTCTAGGAAATTGGGATATAAAGGTGAAAAATGGAAATCTCTTCTAGTTTATAGAAACTTAAATTCTATCAATATTCTCTAAAAGACAAAGGCAAGATTCCAATTTAAATCTTTTGACCAGAATTGATTTGTCCACTTCACAAGATGTGCCTTCTCCCCATAAGATAGTAAGAAACATCTTAGCATCACACAATTTACTAATAATATTCATGTTAACAATCTGTTTTTTTGTCTGATTAAAATGAATAATTTTTTTAAATTTTCTAGGAAGCAAACTTTCTATTTCAACATAGATGAGGTTAAATATTCTTTATTCACTTGTGTTCTGCTTGAAAAATTTTGTCAGCCTCATTTGACTATGAAATTTTGATTAGAAGATAATATATCTATCTGAAGTTGTATACAAAAATGTAATTAAAATTATAATTTCAGCCATATTAACTATTTTTTACACATTCAACCTTATAGGAACAACGTTATATATATGAAGATGATTTATTAACCTTTGAACCTCCGATTTTGTTTTAAATTGTGTCTTATCCATAGGGAAAAATATTAGTTAACTAGACTTCTCAGTTCATCATTCTGTGTGCTCACCTCTAAGCAAGTTATCGATTCTGTTGTACTAGTTTATCGTTAACTATTCATAGCATGATAAACACTTATACAACAAAGAATTCTGATCAAGATTATAAATGCCAGTCATAATATTTTCAGTATTATTGGTTATATTTAGAGATTATAATGAATCACTTTCATAGTAAATTTAAAAAATAATCTCAAACATATGAAACATTAGAAATAGAATCTGGGGCCTGTCTAGGCTAGCTAGAGAGAAAAATCACTCAGTGGAAAATATTTTAGGGAGTAATCAGTCCAAAAGCAAGAAATGGCAATAAAAATAGAACCCAAGTCTGTCGAGTTGCAGTCTTCTGCCCATTTGCTATCGTTGCTTTTCTAACTGAATTCAGTTTCCTCACCTGAAGGCAATGAATGAAGGTAACATGTCTGCTCTGCTGCCTCACAAGGTGACTATAAAAAGATAAATGAGATTATTTGCAAAAAGTTTTTTGTAGTTGTTAAGTACTACAGAAACATAGTTTTCATGTGAATTCTGACTCTACCAATTCCAGTGGCTTTCTGTTGCCTCTCGGACAAAGCATACACCTTTCTGGTTAGCTCTTAGAGCACTATTCAACATGGTCCTAACCTATCTTTTGAACCCCATTAACCATTCCCTGCTGCTCCTTTTTCTGTAATCCAACAAAAATGGCCTTCTTTCTGTTGTTAACACACAATACTCTTTTATCTCTGTGCCTTTATATAGGTCATCCTCTTGGTCTAGAATGCAGTCCCTCCTTACCTCTCTCTCTTTTAAGAATTGTTTTTCTTACTTTAAGATACATCTCAAGGTCCTTTGCTCTTTTCCTTCTTCCTTCCTTTTTTTCCCTTTTATTCCTCCCTTCCTCCCTCCCACCCTCTTCTCCTTACTTTTCTTTTTCTTTCCTCCTTCCCTCCCTCTCTCCTTCCTTCCTTCCTTCCCTTCCTTTCCCTTTGTTTCTTTCTTTTTTCTTTCTTTCTCTGTTTCCCATTCTTACTCTCTTTCTTTGTTTCTTTCTCTCTCTAGCTTTCTCTCTCTCTCTCTCTTCTTCTTCTTCTTCTTCTTCTCTTCCTCCTGTGTATATAAAATTTTCTCTGAGCTCCCCAACCGCTAATGTCCCTTCTTTAAAAATATCTTTGTATTTAACAAAGTTGCATATATTTGTATATAATGAATTGATTATATGGGACAGAAACTTTTCTAAATGCCTTTTTCCTTAATTGGAATGTAAGATTAATGCAAGTAGGGATTATTTGATTCTTTTTTATCCTTTGGATTTGGTTCCCCAGTGTCTTGCACATAGTAGGCACTTAATAAATAATCACTGGTTGATTGAATGATGATGTTGTAACCTATTTACAGCCACCATGCATATATCTTTCCATGATTATTGGAACTTTTGAGATAATGGTCTTCTTTGATTTCCAGCAATTTAGCATTACTATAAAAATGTTTGATGTTGAAAAGTTAATGGAAAGTAAAACCACCTTTGTCACCCCTTTTCCAACGAGCTCACCTCAGAGACTGATGGACACAAGCCAGGACCCTGAGCCAAGAGCCTTGAGTGTGCCCTGGAAACCACCAGATCTATTTTTGTCCCCATCCCTGTAGACATTATTGAGTAGAGAAATCATTTCTTAGAGGCAGCCCAAATCTCTCACCACTGTCAGCAGCAACTCTCGCCGGGCTATGACGCACAAGCAGGTAGCCACTGTCTGTGGCTGTCCCTGTGCAGAAGAGGACAATCTCCACTGTCACATGGAGGAGACCATCCTAGCTCAAGCAGAAAACACCCTGAGGGAGAGACAAGAATTGGCAAAACGCTCTTCCCACCTTGACCGCCATCTTCCCTGATGCTGATGACGTCAGCTCTGGACCCTGAAGTCAAGCTCTGAGAACAGCATTGCTTCCAGTCGGGTACTTTTCATTGTCATCCTGCAAAGCAACCCCTGCGGAGATGGGAAGCAACCCCTGGGGAGATGCAGACTGGCTCCTGCAGGAGCACCAGCCACTGAACACCCAGACAACAAAGTTCTTGCCTCCAAAGTTTGGGGCTCATCCAATACCAGAAATGGATAGGACTATATCAGTGCAAATGGCATTGAAGAAGAGGTACCGCCATATGCTTTGCACACTAAGGACCACGAGACCCTGCATCTGACTGGAGACTGAAATCCTCCATGAATGTTTTCCACACCCATTACAAGGGGAGCCCCTTGAAAGCCAGAACAGTCTAACTTTTCTATGTATACCCCAATACTCAGCATAATACTTTGCATGACATACCCTGAATAAATGCTTCATTCATTCATTCATTCATAAACAGCTTGGAAACATGGAAAGCATTTTTCAAATATGATCCAGCTTCACTTCATCTGCTATTCACTGATCTCCATCCACATCCCTAATATGCACCTAAGATGAACATAGGCAAAAGAAAGCTTGCCTCTACCACGCAGCTTAGTCTGAAAAGCAGAGGTTCTAGATCTACTCTTTTCTCAGATCTTCTATCCCCAAAGAGGGCCCGAAGATATTTGTAAGAGTGCCTCTGATTGAGTCAATCATATAACCCCGGGAAAGGATGACTAATGGGTAGCTGACCGCTTCAACTGAACCCAGAGGATGTCCCCAGAATTTAGCTTTAATCGGTGTCTGAGGCTTTAGCATTAATCAGTGTTGGAGGATTTAGCATTAATCAGAGTTGGAGGCTTTAGCATTAATCAGTGTCAGAGGATTTTAGCATTAATCAGTGTTGGAAGATTTAGCATTAATCAGTGTGAGGCTTTAGGTGAGGTCCTAGAAGAGAATCCTGCAGGATTATAAGGTAAGGATAGTTGTGATCTCCACCAGTGAGATCAGAGATCTTCTGAAATATACAAGCTTTCTCATTATTATGATTGGTATAAAATATACACGGAGGAGAGCTTCGACCTTTCACTGGTTATAAGTCTCTGGCATTAGTACTTATTAAGCCACTTTTGAAGGAATATTGAATTTCACTAGTTTTTGGTGATGTTATTTAGGGGAGGAGAACTCGAAGAAATGGGAAAGTCAAGTTTCAGATGTTCCATGTTTCTATCAGTATGGTAGGATTGGGAATCAGGTTCCCAATGCTGTGCAGTTCCAGCTGCACTTAGGTTCTAGTTCCAGCTCTAACAATAATTGTCGATATAATCTTGGTCAAATAGTCACTGTGAAGTAAGAGGAATGGAACCAAGGCTATCAAGTTGGGAGATGCAGGTCTTCTGGTACAGCCCTCCAATTTTACAGGGGTATTTAGTAGCCCCATGTGAGGCAGAGACTATATCTATTTAAAGGTAAGCAGGAGCAAATACACTGGTAGAGCAACAAATGTTAGCTGGATGCATGATGGGCAAGAAGAAGTGTCAGTGATGAAGGCAGAAAAGGGCTCCTGGGAAAATGGGAAAATCCCAGGACCAGGTGGTTCAGACCCAGAGGGGTAGTCAACAGCTAATGGTAAGTTCTTGAACCAAAAAAGGATGGCAGAACTGTTCAGATTATACTGACATCCTGTGTCACTGAGGGAAAGCCTGAGACAAAGGAGAAACTAGAAACCAAAGACAAAAAGGAACATAGCTATAATCTGGAAGAGCAGAGTTTAATAACGCCCTGGATTTTGACTTTGAATTATGGAGACTGGGATGGGCTTAGGTAAATCACTTCTCCCTCATGAGGGAGCTGAGGCAAAGAAGCTACCATATGGCTGAAGGTAGCAGTATGAGTCTCTGGGAAGATGAAGTTAATGGAGAGAGGAGTTAACTCTGTGTCATCCCCGAGTAATTCCTCTTTTAATGATAATTCTAGGGGCAGGGAAATTGGCTATTTTTGAGTCTGAATGTGAGACTCACACATCTACACATACAAGTGTGTGTGTACACACATATACTCACACACAGACAACTGCAATCCTATATAAGGATTCCTTTGTGACTGCCTAAAAACATCACTTTTGTTGTCCCTGAAGACCATTAAAGCAACCCTGCTTTTCTCTGCCCTTTAATTTCGAAACTAGAAAACATCATCTGCACTCAATGTCTTTGTTTACTCATCACCCCCACTTCTCATCTACTTGCAATCTGGACTCCAACACTCCATGGAAAGTTATTTCAAAGTTACAAAATGCACAGAGAATTCACCATCCAACTTGGATATTAAAGAACTATAGAAGTTGGGAGCCAAGATGCCAGAGAAGAAATGGGAGCTCAATGAATTCTTTCAGCACCTCCCCCTGCCCCCAAGAACTTTAAAATAGTGCCTCAAATGGAATTGTAGAGTGGCAGAAACAACTGACATCAGCCAAAGTGATATATTTCCTTGCTCCAGGAGCTGACAGTCCAGAGAAAGCAAGAGGATCAAACATCTGATCAGAAAGAGATGAGAGGGAACCCTTTCCTGGGGATGGGTTCAGGACCTTGTTGTATTACCCATGCACAATTCCAGGTCACAGGTCTAGGCACAGTTACAAAGGGAAATACTAGTGCTTGTGGTCAGAGGGGAGAAACAGTTCTAGTTAGTTTTAGAGTGAAGAGGAGCACTAGTACTTAGGAGTTCAGGAAAGTAGAGGGCTTAGTCAAAGTGTCAGGGCCAGCACATGAAGCTGCAGAGGACAAGGTCACTTCCCAGAAAAAGACTGAAGCACATTCCAGGAGAGTACTGCCTATATCTCTTCTTGGATCACATCACTTTGGAAGTATTACAAACTTATAGATTCCAGTAGTAGCTGTGAAAGCAGCAGAACAAAACGCCTAATGCCTCAGATACATAACCTAAGAACAGAATTCAACTTTAACATAAACTTTAAAATCAAGAAATAGTGTGGGAAATGAGCATGAAAACCTATGGCATATAGTAATTGGGAAGATTAAAGTAAACAAACAAAAATTTCAAAATAGCTACAAGCAAAGTCCCCTCTCCCCCCAAATGTAAACTAGATACAATCACAACAAGAATTTCTGGAACAGCTTAAACTATTTTCAAATTAAATAAGAAAGATAGAAGTAAATTTGAGAAAAGAAATATGAGTAATGTAAGAAATTATTAAAAGAGACAGCTTAGCAAAAGAGACAAAAAATATACTGAAATGAAGAATTCCTTCAAAAGTAGAATTAACTAAGTGGAAAATGTTCATTGAAGAAATCCCTTAAAAATGAGAATGAGGCAACTGGAAGTTCATAATTCCATGAGACATCAAGAATCAATAAAACAAAGTTAAAGGAATGAAAAAAAAATAGAAGAAAGTGTGAGCTATCTCATTGGAAAAGCAATTGATCTAAAAAGTAAATTGAAGCTAAATAACTTAAAAATTATTGAATTAACTGAAAACCAAAAGGATAAATGTCTAGGCATAATATTTCAAGAAATTATCAAGGAAAACTTCCCTGATACCCTAGATGCAGAAGATGAAGTAGAAAATAAAAAGATCCACCAAGATCCCAAAATTAATATTCCAAGAAATATTATAAGCACATTTCAGAGCTCCTGGGTGCAGCAACCAGAAATAAACCATTTAAACATTTTGGAGCCAGTCAGGATCATACAAGATTTAGCAGCTAGCACATTAAAAGAGTGAAAGACTCTAAAAAGACCAGAGCTGAACAGAAAATTTGATTTTCAAATATAGTCAAAAGAAACATAAAAAAGGCAAACATGGAAGAGAAATTACAAAAGACTCACGGTCAAACTGTTTATTTTTCTATATGGGAAGATTCATCTTCTATGAACTTTGTCATTTTTAGAGCAGTTAGGATTTTACATTAAAAATGGTGCAGGAGTGAATTGATTGTGATGGGACAATGTTAAAGAAAAAGAAAGAATAGACAAGAAAGAAAAATCCCCTGGGAGAAGGGAGAGAAAGAACGCATGACTTGTCTCACTTTTAAAAAGTTGTACAAACTGGAGCTTTTTGCAGTGAAGGGAAAATGGTGATGGGCAATGCTTGCATTTCACTCACAATTGAAATTGATTCTAAAAAGAAAAAAAATTGTAGAGAGATAATCAATTGATGATGTAAATCTGTCTTACCCAATGAGAAAAGGAAGGCAAAAAAGATAAGACAAAGGGGAGAGAGTATGATAAAGAGAAAGCAGATAAAAGAAGACGGTGGTCAGAAGCAAAATTGACTTTAAAGGAAGGACAAAATAAAAGAGAAAGAAAAAAAAACAGGATTGAAGGAAACATGCAGTTAGTAATTATAATTGTGAACATGAAGGAGATGAACACGCCCATAAAATGAAAGCAGGTAGTAAAATGAATTAGAAACCAGAATCAAGTAATATTTTTGTTTGATTTTTATAAGAAATACACAAATCATAAAAACAATCAATGATTTCATTATCAAAAGTGAAAAATGAGACATTTTAAAATTAGTGAAATGCTGCCAGAGAAGAAAATGTATACCTCTTAATGCACATATCAAATAAAAGAGAGAAAAAAACAGATCAGCAAATTGAACATATAACTAAAAAAACTGGAAAAGGAACAAATTAAAAATTCCCAATTATCTATCAAAAAGGAAACCGTGAAAATCAAATCAAAAAGGGAATTGGTAAAAAATGAAAACTGGAAATTGATTTTATGGGAAAAAAATGTGTGAACATATACTATTGATTAGTTTGATCTTTAAAAGAATACAATGAAATCAGAAGTTTCAGAAGGGAAAAGCTGATTATACAACAATAAAGTGAACCTAAAGAAATTATTAGAGATGATTTTGTCAAATTATATACCACTAAAACTGATAATCTAAGTGAAATAAGTAGACATTTACAGAAATATAAATTGCCCAGATTAGGAGAAGAGGAAATAAAGTAACTTAATAAATATATCTTAGAAAATTAATTGAACAAATCATAAATAAACTCCTAAAGAAAAAAAATCCACAGAATGAGATAAATTTACAATTGAATTCAACCAACCATTTGAGAAAGAATCAGTCCCTATCTTAAATAAATTATTTGGGGAAAAAACAAAGAAAAGCACCAAAATCAACTTCCTTTTTCTGCCAATGGAAGTAAAAAAGGAAGAAAAACAAAATTACATAATTAGGCAAAGCAATCCTTATCTTGGTCAAATCCTCCCCAAAAAACATGCTTCATTCTGTACCCTGAGTCCAAGATTTCTCTATCTTATTAAGAACTCTGATCAATGTACTAATAGTCAACAATATTTCCTCAATTCTCTAGAAATATTGTTGATTATTAGTACATTGATCAGAGATCTTAATAAGATATTCAAAACTATTTGTCTTTACAAACTTTTTCCTAGGGTACAACCAGAGGTTTCTCTAAAAATGACCTCTTCAGCATTTTTTACAGCACAAGAGTATTCCATTTGTTATACCGTAATATGCTGACTCCTGCCTGTCAACATCTTCAAGTATTTCAACGTTGGGATCCATTGTTTTAGCTATTTCATCTCAGATCTGACATCTCTAGATTTGATAAATAAACTATCTGTATCTTTAAAACACTGAGAAAGATGTTAAATAGCATGGAGTTAAGGATAAAACTGCAACTCCTTCCAAGCTGATATAAAAACATGAATGATAGCATTTTACTTCAGGCAAAGGGTTTCAAATTCATTTAATTATTCTATCATTTTATGTACAAATCTTTTCAGTAAGAGTAGGATGAAAGACCTTGTAAAACTTTTTTTTTTTAATCCAGGTAAGGGAACTTATGCAACTCCTCTGATCTACAAATCTCTTGAAAAGGAAAATGAGGTTAATCAGGGTTGTATCTATTCTTGGTGATCTCCACGTAGTAATAGCTAGCTAGCATTATCTTTCAATAGATGATTTTTTAAAGTGATTAACTTATGTTCTCTCATCTGTTATCTCATCTGAACCTTAAAACAACCCTGAGCCGCCATAAATACTATTATCATCTCCATTTTATAGATGAAGAAACTGAGAGGTTAAGCGACTTGTCCAGATTCACACAGCTTATATATCTTAAAGAGTTTTGTATAAACTACCTTTCATATATGAAATGTAATACCTGATCTCCTCCATTTTTTGCAAATAGTTTAACTTTAGTTAAACTTTAGTTTCAGGGCATGTAGCATTTTTCCCAGTGGAAAGGATTGACTTTTTCCTGATTTTCCTAGAATACTTGTTATGTATCTTTCCCTTGTGTTCTCTACTTACTACACTGTATTATACTGATATATATATATATATATATATATATATATATATATGTGTGTGTGTGTGTGTGTGTGTGTGTATGTATATATGTGTGTATATATAGCATATACACTTATATACTATATATAGTATATATACATATGTGTATTCATACACACACACACACACACATATATATATTTTATCCCACTTCTAGAAATTTGTTTCCTTGACAGCAAGTACTATGACATTTTTTATTCTTTATAATCCAAGTACTCAGAATGAGATTTTGAAGATACCTGGGGATTAATAAATGCTTGTTCAATTATTTGATCCCTAAGGTTTCTTTGAGTATTATGTTCTAAGACCTGTGCTCTTTGATTTATCGGTTAGTTGTTATCTGTGTTGCAAGTGAAGTACAAGAAAAGATGAAGAATTCAAAAACAGAAACAATGTTTTTTGTTTAATTTGGGAAGCAGTCAAAGCAAGATTACTATCTACCTTCCCAAGGAAGTTCATTAAATCCTTTTTAACTGTATTGCCATTGATTTCCCTGAGGAGTATTAACTTGCCTTCAGAAAGTTTTCATCAGGTCATTTGCAGTTGATAAAAAAAAACAAAAACAAAAACAAAAACAAAAAAACAGTAGGAAATATCCTGCCTGGCTTTCTGGGCCATGGCACAGTCCCTGTGCTATCACCAAAATGAACAGCCTTCTAAATGCCAATGAAGTCTAATAAATTTGGGATTCAGTCCCAACCAATGTTCCAGGTGGGAGGGACATTCCTACACATTGTGTCCAAAGAGTGCTGGGTTGTCACCAGTGAACATCAGTGCAGACTTATTAGCTGTATGACCTTGGTCCAAATTTCTCTAAGCTTCAGTTTCTACATCTGAAGGCTCAAAGTCGATCATAAAATCCCAAAAGTGAAGCGTTGGAAGGAATCTCAGCGGCAATCTGGTCCAAAAAGTATCCCTGAAATAAACTCCCCCTTAGCTGACAAGTGGCCATCCACTTTTTGTTTAAAGACTTCCAATGGTGGGAAGCCAGCGCTTCTCAAGGAAGCCTATTCCACTTCAAGACATCTCTACTAATGAAGAAATTTGGTTTTTCTTACATCCCGCTTAAATTAACTACTTTTCAGCTTACATTTATTGCTTCTAGTTCTATCTTCTAGAGCCAAAAAGCACAAGACTAATCTCTCTTGCATATTACACCACTTCAAACACTTAAACATAGCTATTCTCTCTCCTCTGTGTCTTGTTCCCTAGGCAAAATTGTTCTAGTTTCCTTAATTGGTTCTCATATGATATAATCCCAAAGCCCTTCACTAATCTGATTTCCATTTTCTGGATGTTCTCCATTTTACTCCAAATGATTTCTGACTAGAGAAGTACAGAGGGATAAACACTTCCCTTTGCTTAGAAGCAAGATTTGCCTTTTTAGTTTAGCCCAAGGTCAAATTAC
Organism: Sarcophilus harrisii; assembly: GCF_902635505.1. Classification (NCBI taxonomy): domain Eukaryota; kingdom Metazoa; phylum Chordata; class Mammalia; order Dasyuromorphia; family Dasyuridae; genus Sarcophilus; species Sarcophilus harrisii. The sequence continues at coordinate 12,287,982 of NC_045431.1, forward strand.
ATTTTCTGCCTGTTGCATAATATGCTGACTTATACTGAGTTCGCACTCACCAAAACTTCCCAATACATTTTTTTTATTTTTAAAATGTATTTATTTAAAATAAATACAACATAAAAAAATAACGTAGAAAAAAGAATGAAAGATGGCGAAAAAAACAATACCATAATGTGTACAGTAGAACATCAGGGAGGATTTGAAATATGTGACAATAAATTTCCCTTTAAAGAAGGCATAAAAGATGCAATTATATTCATGAAGGTCCATCTTTTCTTTGCTCCCTTGTAAGTTATTCCTTTGTCCTCTGCTGTGCACTTTTTTATTACTCTTTTCCCACCATTTCATCCCCTCCCCATCTCCCTAAAGCAAGTTATGATTAAACACCAATATATTTATATGAATAAATACACAAAAACATATTTTGCATTATATATTTACATACAAACATGTACTACATTAACATATCCATACACACACACACCTGCACTCATGCAAACATGCATCTAAAACAATATTGAAATGGCTGACATGATGTAGAGTTCTCTCTTGATTGAATTTTTTGAGGTTGACTTTGTCTGAGATCAATGATTACTAGCCCTATTTTCCCTAATAAAATTTATTTCTGATCACTATCATTGTGCTTGTGTATATCTCTTATATTCTATCCCTGCTACCTCTTCTATTTAATTTGCCTTACTATTACTTAACCTCCCCCTACCCATGGATTTCTTTCTCCCCCTACCTTCTCCCTCCCTCTTTATTCCTTCCCCACTTGTCCCACTGCCATAAATCTACACACCATTCCATATTCCACTTTATCCTAGTTCTTCCCTCCGTTTATTTACATATTTTAGTTGTTACTATACCCTTTAATTTATATCTATTCTTCCTATTGAACTCATTCTCAATGTCATAGATTTTCAGAACTACCAGTCTTCCTCCCACATCTAATTCCTCTGTGTCGGTTCTTCCTCTGCCCTCCATTTGTATAGCACAATTATTATTTTTACCTTTTCCTAAATGGTTTTGCCTTTTAAAGTCAGATAATACTCAACTCTGCCCCAATCTTGCTTTTGGACTACTCAGTTACTGATGTCAGTCTTAGATATATGGTTGACATTTCTACTTATTAAATATAAACAGTGTGTCCTTATTGAGTCCTTTGAAATTAGATTTTGATGCTTTATATGTAAATTTTTCTATTGAATTCATGTTTGTTTGAGACAAAATTCTGAAAAACAGAGTTGTTGGATGTCCTTTTATGTTCAATATTATACTTAATTTAACTGGATATAATATTTTTGGCCATAGGACTAGTTCTTTTGATTGTTGATACATAATATTTTAGGACCTGCATTTTTTCTTATAGCTGCTAATAAATCCTGCATGATTCTAATTGTAGCTCCAACATATTTGAAATTTTTGTTTGTTTCTTGTAAAATTTTATCTTTGATCTTGGAGTTTTGAAATTTAGCAATAATTGACTAAGATGACAGGAAAAGATAATGATAAATGTTGGAGGGGTTGTGAGAAAATTAGGACACTAATATATTGCTGGTGGAATTGTGAATGGATCCAACCATTCTGGAGAGCAATATGGAAATACGCCCAAAGGGCTATCAAACCCTTGGATAAAGCAGTGGGCCTGTATTCCAAAGAGATCATAAAAAATGGAAAAGGACTCACATATACAAAAATGTTTGTGGCAGCCTTCTTTGTAGTGGCAGGAAACTGAGTGGCTGCCCATCAGTTGGAGAATGGCTGAAGAAGGTATGGGATATGAATGCTATGTAACATTATTGTTCTGTAAGAAGTGACCAGCAGGAGGAGACTTACAGAAACTGATGCTAAGTGAAGTGAGCATGTACACGGCAATAGCAACTTTACACAATGATCAGTTGTGGTGGACATGGCTCTTCTCAACAATGAGATGATTCGGCCAAGATGGCGGAGAAGACACACGCGTCTTTCTAAGCTCTTCTCTTACCCTCTTTATCAATAATATATCAAGCCTCAAAAATAGTCTTGACTGCTACAATTCGTAAAGATAAGAAGTAGAACAACTCACCGGCCGAAAAAAATCTGCAGTCTCGCCAAAAAAGGTTGGTTCCGGGGCCAGGGGGGAGATCGGCGCAGACTGGGAGAGAAATTAGGTTCCCAGGAGAGTCTCAAACCGAGGGTGAAGGCACAGATCTCAGCACAAGCGCGCAGCCCCAACCCACAGTAAGGGGCTTTTCCTTGGGGCAGTTGTGATCCTGCACGGCAGGAGGACGCAGCCCGGGTTAGCCTCCAATCTGCGCAGGGGGGAGCTCGGCTTGGGGCCATAGAGCTTTTTTTTCCAGGGCCGATTTGCATCAGGCAGAGACGCTGGGCAGAGTTTGTGGCTGTCTGCGTTCTGCGGTCTGCGCTCAGCTGCTAATACTCACAGTCCCACAAGAGGCTCTGGCCTGGCGGTGAACTTTCACCATTAGTCTAGCCGAGGGCAATCGCTAATCCATCAGCCCTACTAAGCAGCTTGATAGTGTGCCAGTGCTGAATCCACCTCCTGTTGGGAAGGGAAAACTCACCCAGAGCACTCCCATACCTGGAGCCGGAAATCGGTTTACATCTCACCTAATCTGCAGAGGAAGCTGGTAACCCCTTGCCTAGGAGACCTACCCTAAAGGCTTTAAAACATGAATAAAAAGATGAAAAGAACAATCGACAGCTTCTATGCAGAAAAAGAGCAGGTCAGCAAACATGAAGAGACCCCAAACAGCAAAATGCATCAGACTGTCCTCCTTTACATAATGCTCCATAGAAGAGGCCATTAAAAGTCTCAAAGAGAGTTAGAAGATAAATGGGGAAAGGAAAGAGAAGCCTTACAAGAGAGCAACAACTTCCTGAAATACGAATTGGAAAAAATAAAGAATTCACTACAAAGTAGGATTTGTGATTTGAAAGACAAAGAACCTCGAAGAAAGTAGGATCCATGAATTGAAAAGACAAAGAACACGTCAAGAAAGTAGGATCTGTGAATTGAAAAGAAAATAATCTCACTAAAAAAAATTAGTGAAATGGAAAAAATTCCACAGACCAAAACAATACATTCAAAACCAATTGACATATACAGAAAGAAGTAAAAAGCTATTGAAGAAAATAATTTTAAAATTTAGAACTGAACAAATTGAAACTAATGATTCATTGAGACAGCAAGAATCAGTCAAGCAAAACAAAAAATGACAAACTGAAAAACCACGAATTATCTACTTGCAAAAACGACAGACTTGGAAAATAGATCAGGAGAGATAATCTGAGGATTATTGACTATCTGAAAACTATGATGAAAAAAGAGCCTAGATACTATTTTACAAGAAATCATCAAAGAGAACTGCCCAGATGTAATAGAATCAGAAGGTAAAATAGGCATTGAAAGAATTCATCGAACACCTTCTGAAAGAAACCCTAAAATAAAACCCTAAGGAATATTGTGGCAAAATTTCAGAACTATAAGATTAAGAAAAAATTTTACAAGCAGCCAAAAACCATTTAAATACCGAGGTGCCACAATAAGGATCACCCAAGATCTGGCTGCCTCTACATTAAAGGAAAGAAGGGCCTGGAATATGATATTCCGAAAGGCACAAGAACTGGAGATGCAGCCAAGAATAAACTACCCAGCTAAGCTGAGCATTTTCTTCCAGGAAGAAGATGGATATTTAATGAAACAAATGAATTCCATTTGTTTCTGAAGAAAAACCAGAACTAAACAAAAAATTTGACCTCCAAGAATAGAACTCAAGAGATGCAGAAAGCTAAAATAACTCTTGAGAATTGTATTTCTGTTGTGGATATACAAAAAGAATATATGTATAATTTGATTTTACTGATATAATATAAAAAATGGAAGTAGATATGGAATAGGGATGATGGCAGAAAAAGTGGGAAGGAGGGATAAAAAGAGGGAAACCATATCCCACAAAGAGGCTAAGGAAACTTATCATATCTGAGGGAATTTAGAGAGGGGAGGAACATTGTGTGAATCTTACTCATCAGAGTTGGCTCAAAGAAAAATAATTGACATTTGTTTTAGAGAAAATTCTCTCGCCTCATTAAAAACGGGGAGAGGAAAAGGAAAAGAAAAGAGTAATAAGGAAGGAAGGGGAAAGACTAAAGGGGAGGGAGGATTATAAAGAGGATAAGTATCGTGATACAAGAGGGGTACATAAGTTTAAAAGGGGAAGAGGGTTGGGGAGGCAAGAATAAGTAAAGCACAATCTGGGGTTATTAGGATGGCAGGAAATACAGATTTAGTAATTCTAACTGTAAATGTAATGGGATGAACTCCCTACAAAGAGGAGGCAGATAGCAGACTGGATCAAAAGTCAGAACCCTACAATATGTTGTTTACAAGAAACACATTTAAAGCAGGGGGATGCATAGAGTAAAAGTAAAAGGCTGAGCAAAATCTATTATGCTCAGGTGAAGTCAAAAGTAGGTAGCCATCCTATCTCAGATCAACAAAAGTAAAATTGATCTAATTAAAAGAGATAAGGAAGGTAACTACATCCTAGCAAAGGGTAGCATAAACAACGAAGCAATATCAATATTAAACATATATGCACCAAGTGGTATGGCACTCAACTTCCTAAAGGAGAAGTTAAGAGAGTTGCAAGAAGAAATAGACAACAAAACTGTAATAGTAGGAGATCCAACCTTGCACTCTCAGAATTAGACAAATCAAACCACAAAACAAATAAGAAAGAAATTAAGAAGTAAATAGAATATTAGAAAATTAGGTATGTTGGATCTTTGGAGAAAATTGAATGGAGATAGAAGGGAATATACTTTCTTCTCAGCAGTTCATGGAACCTATTCAAAAATTGACCATATATTAGGACATAAAGACCTTTAAATTAAATGCAAGAAAGCAGAAATAGTAAATGCTTTCTTTTCAGATCATGATGCAATAAAACTACATTCAACAAAAAGTTAGGGGAAATAGACCAAAAGTAATTGGAAACTAAACAATTCATCTTAAAGAATGATTGGGTGAAGCAGCAAATTATAGTACAATTAATAATTTCACTCAAGATAATGATAATGATGAGACATCATACCAAAATTTGTGGGATGCAGCCAAAGCGGTAATAAGAGGTAATTTTATATCCTTAGAGGCTTACTTGAATAAAACAGAGAAAGAAAAGATTAATGAATTGGGCTTGCAACTAAAAAACTAAAAAGACCAAATTAAAACCCCTAATCAAATACTAAATTGGAAATTCTAAATTAAAAGGAGAAATTAAAAATATTGAAAGTAAAAAACTATTGAACTAATTAATAAAACTAAGAGTTGGTTCTATGAAAAGCCAATAAAATAGATAAGCTCTTTGTAAATCTTGATTAGAAAAAAGAGGGAGGAAAATGAAATTAGTAGTCTTAAAATGAAAAGGAGAACTTTCCACCAAGGAAGAGGAAATTAGAGAAATAATAATGAGTTATTTTGCTCAACTTTATGCCAATAAATTTGATAACCTAAGGAAATGGATGACTACCTCCAAAAATACAGACTTCCCAGACTAATAGAGGAAGAAGTAATTGCTTGAATAGTCCCATTTCAGAAAAGAAATAGAACAGGCAATTAAAAACTCCCTAAGAAAAATCCCCAGGACCAGATGGATTTATATGTGAATTTTACCAAACATTTAAAGAACAATTGGCCCCTAATGCTATATAAATTATTTGATAAAATAGGGAATGAAGGAGTCCTACCAAATTCCTTCTATGACACAGACATGGTACTGATACCTAAACCAGGTAGGCTGAAAACAGAGAAAGAAAATTATAGACCAATCTCCTAATGATATTGGATGCTAAAATCTTAAATAAGATATTAGCAAAAAGACTACAGAAAATCATCTCCAAGATAATACACTATGATCAAGTAGGATTTATACCAGGAATGCAGGGCTGGTTCAATATTAGAAAACTATCAATATAATTGGCCATGTCAATAACCAAATTAACAAAAATCATATGATCATCTCAATAGATGCAGAAAAGCATTTGATAAAATCCAACATCCATTCCTATTAAAAACACTTGAGAGTATAGGAATAAATGGACTTTTCCTTAAAATAATCAGCAGCATCTATTTAAAACCATCAGTAAGCATCATATGTAATGGAGACAAACTGCAACCATTCCCAATAAGATCTGAGGAAACAAGTTGCTTACTATCACCGTTACTATTTAATATTGTATTAGAAACGCTAGCTATAGTAATAAGAGCTGAGAAAGAGATTAAAGGAATAAGAATAGGCAATGAGGAAGCCAATTATCACTCTTTGCCGATGACATGATGGTATACTTAGAGAACCCCAGAGATTCTGCTAAAAAGTTATTAGAAATAATCCACAATCTTAGCAAAGTTGTGGTTATAAAATAAACCCACATAAGTCATCAGCATTCTTATATATCACTAACAAATCCAACAGTCAGAGTTACAAAGAGAAATTCCATTTAAAGTAACTACTGATAATATAAATATTTAGGAATCTATCTGCCAAGGGAAAATCAGAAACTTTATGAGCAAAATTACAGACCACTTTTCACACAAATTAAGTCTGATCTAACCAATTGGAAAAATATTAAATGCTCTTGGATAGGGCGAGCAAATATATAAAGATGACAATATTACCTAAACTAATCTATTTATTTAGCGCTATACCAATCAGACTCCCAAAAAACTATTTAACTGACCTAGAAAAAAAACAAAGTTCATATGGAAAACAAAAGGTCAAGAATTTCAAGGAATTAATGAAAAAAATCAAATGATGGTGGCTAGCTGTACCAGATCTAAAACTATACTATAGAGCAGCAGTTACCAAAACTATTTGGTATTGGCTAAGGAATAGATTAGTTGATCAGTGGAATAGATTAGGTTCAAGGGATAAAACAGTCAACAAATATAGCAACCTAGTCTTTGACAAACCCAAAGATCCAGCTTTTGGGATAAGAACTTACTGTTTGATAAAATTGCTGGGAAAATTGAAACTAATATGGCAGAAACTAGGCATTGATCCATACTTAACGCCGACACCAAGATAAGGTCAAAATGGGTTCATGACCTAGGCATAAAGAATGAAATTATTAATAAATTAGAGGAACATAGGATAGTTTACCTCTCAGACCTGTGGAAGGGAAGGTTTTATGACCAAAGTAGAACTAGAGATCATTACTGATCACAAAATAGAAAATTTGATTATACTAAACTGAAAAGTTTTGTACAAACAAAACTAATGCAGACAAGATTAGAAGGGAAGCAATAAACTGGGAAAATATTTTTACAGTCAAGGTTCTGATAAAGGCCTCATTTCCAAAATATATAGAGAATTAACCTAATTTATAAAAATCAAGCCATTCTCCAATTGAAAAATGGTCAAAGGATATGAACAGACAATTCTCAGATGAAGAAATTGAAACTATTTCTAGTCATATGAAAAGATGCTCCAAGTCATTATTAATCAGAGAAATGCAAATTAAGACAACTCTAAGATACTCATACACACCTGTCAGATTGGCTAAGATGACAGGAAAAAATAATGATGATTGTTGAGGGGATGTGGAAAACTGGACATTGATTCATTGTTGGTGGAGTTGTGAACGAATCCAACCATTTTGGAGAGTAGTTTGAACTATGCTCAAAAAGTTATCAAACTGTGATACCCTTTGATCCAGCAGTGTTACTACTGGGATTATATCCCAAAGAGATTATAAAGAAGGGAAAGGGACCTGTATGTGCACGAATGTTTGTGGCAGCCCTTTTGTAGTGGCTAGAAACTGGAAACTGAATGGATGTCCATCAGTTGAGAATGGCTGAATAAATTGTGGTATATGAAAATTATGGAATATTACTGTTCTGTAAGAAATGACCAACAGGATGATTTCAGAAAGGCCTGAGAGATCTATAGAACTGATGCTAAGTGAAATGAGCAGGACCAGGAGATCATTATATACTTCAACAACAATACTAGATGATGACTAGTCCTGATGGATCAGGCCATCCTCAGCAACAAGATCAACCAAATCATTTCTAATGGAGCAGTAATGAACTGAACTAACTATACCAGAAAAGAACTCTGGGAGATGACTAAAACCATTACATTGAATTCTAGTCCCTATATTTATGCACACCTGCATCATTGATTTCCTTCACAAGCTAATTGTACAATAATTCAGAGTCTGATTCTTTTTGTACAGCAAAATAATGTTTTGGTCATGTATACTTATTGTGTATCTAAGTTATATTTTAATATATTTAACATCTACTGGTCATCCTGCCATTTAGGGAGGGGTGGGGGGTAAGAGGTGAAAATTGGAACAAGAGGTTTGGCAATTGTTAATGCTGTAAAGTTACCCATGTATATATCCTGTAAATTAAAGGCTATTAAATAAAAAAAAAAAAAAAAAAAAAACAAAAAAAAAAACAATGAGATGATTCAGGCCAGTTCCAATGATCTTGGGATGGAGAACATCTGCATTCAGATTGAGGACTGAGGTGATTGAGTGTGAATCACAATATAGTGTTTTCACTTTATTGTTGTTGCTTGTTTGGATTTTGTTTTCTTTCTCATTTTTTTTCTTTTTGATCAGATTTTTTCTTATGAAGCATAATTATAGAAATATGTATAGAAGAATTGGACATATTTAATATACATTAGGTTACTTGCTGTCTAGGAGAGAAGGAATAAAGGAAATGAAGGGAGAAAAATTTGGAACATACAGTTTTGCAAGGGTGAATGTGGAAATCTATTTTCACATATGTTTTTGAAAAGAAAAAGCTTTAAAAATAAAAAAAAAAAGATACAAGGAACCCATTTATAAATAAATAAATATTCCCTATGAAAAAAGAAAGAAACTTAGCAATAATGTCCCTATATGTTTTCTTTATGGAATCACGTTGAGATGATCAGTGGATTTTTTTCTACTTCTACTTTCCCCTCTTGTTCTATTACAATAGGGTAATTTTCTTTGATTGTTTCTTGTATTATTGTGTCAAAGTTCTTTATTTTTTGGTCCTAGCTTTCAAGAAGTACAATTATTCTCATGTTTTCTCTTCTCAATCTTTTCTCCAGATCTGTTTGTCTTATGTTCCACAGTCTCTTCTATTCTTTTTCATTCTTTATATTTTGTTTTGTTATTTCTTGGTCTGGGATAGCTTCACTGGCTTCCCCTTTTCCAGTTCTAATTTTCAAAGAATTATTTCTTCTTTAAGACTCTATTTCTCTTTTTCTCTAGTTAATTGATTTTCTTTTCATGATCTTCTTGTTTTTCCAGTATTATTTTTTGTTTTTTCTCAGTCTCTCATTTGATTTTTAAAGTCTTTTTTGAGTTCATCTATAAATTCTTTCTGCTCAAGGAGCCATTTAACCTTTTTTTGGGGGGGGGAAGAGAGGCCCCCCCCTTTTTTTTTACTTTAATGTCCTCTTTTGAATAAGAAGTTCTGTCTTCCCTATTTCTACAGCAAGTTTCTACAGTTATATTCTTTCTTCTTTGCCTACTGTTCTTTTTAAAATAAGAACTGAATTGTGCAATGCCCTGTAGTCCTAGGGTATGGGAAGATGGTGCCTCCAGCTTCACTTCAGCTGTCTCCTCTCATCTGGAATCCCAAACCAAGTATACCCCAGTCCTGCAAGTACCTGCAGTGTCCCTGTCCCATAGTTTCTGTACTCATAGGTTGTGCTGTGTCTTTCTCATCCAGCCCCACTCCACCCCCCATCTCAGCTGCACATGTGAGTCCAGCATCCCTTATCAGCAGAGGTTCCCTCAGTCTCCCAAGATGTCCAGGAGGGAAAGTTCTTATGACTGGGGCTGCAATTCACACTGAACACAGCTAGCCTGGGACTCCCACTGGTTCTTTCTGTGAAGCTGGGTTGGAGGTGTTTTATACTTCATACCCAGTTAAAGCTTGGTCCTGAGGTCTTTCTTGGGGCTTCTCAGGTTGTCCCAGGAGGACCCTGTTCTCCCCTAAGTCTTATTTGCTTTACATTGTCAATATTGGCCCTGAAATACAATTTTGTTTTGCTTGTGGGAGAAATCTGGAGGACTTAGAATTTTCTGATCCACTCTGCCATCTTCCCAGAATCCTCTCCTCCAAGAGAATTTTTAAGCTCCTGCTCTGAAACTCTATGGAGATTGGGTAGTTTATTTAATTCATATGTATCATGAAGCTATATGGTGAAATAGAAAGAAAGCTTTATTTGGAGTCAAGAGTTCCCAAGATTTTCATCTTGTCTCTGACACCTATTAACTGCATGACCATGGGCAAGCCCTTTTATGGTTCTTACCCTGAATTTCTTCATTTCCTGATCCTAAAAAGTCTTTTTGTCATGTACTTTATGGGATGATTGGTAGGCTCAGATGTGATAATATATGCAAATATATTATAATATACAACCTATATATTGTAATATATGTAAATAGAGTATAACTCTTAAACATGATATAGTTTTTAAAATATTCTATGCCAGTTATTATTATTGCCGGGATGGTACCTACCTCTCTATGTGAAGATGAAGCTTGGAAATATATTTCAGCATTTAAGGTAGAGGTTGTTTCAGACAAAAAGCAAATGAAGCAATTTTTTCTTTTGCATTCTACTGTCCATGTGTATGTACTTCTCTCCCCCTCTCTGGTCATTTTGTACATTCAGTTTTTCCCTTTCTGAGAAGCCCCCTGGGACATGTGACCTAGGTTTGCCTCCTCTACATAATAAGCTATGCTTCAGAACTACTTAGAGGTTCACTGAGTCACACTTCCAGAAGAGCTAAATCAATATCCCAGCTGTTATCTGCAGTTCTGATAGCTAATCATGAGTCCTATCTGAGCACTACCTTTTCTAGTTAATATTGGGTTTCTATTCTTTCACCTCCAGAAGTGAATCATGATCATTTCAGTAGCAGGGTGCTAGGGGACCGATATGTGAGGGCAGGCAGATGACATTTTCCTGGTGTCCTGCCAAATTAGCCCTCCCAGTTGGCTGTCTATCCCGCCTCCGATAAAAGCAAACATTGCTTTGGGGCGGATGTGACCTAGACGAGTGACATGTCTCCATCCCCTCTTGTGGAGAGTGATTGTACCAATGTTTAGGTCTTCGGCCTTCATAGGTTTTCATCTGAGAAGCATTTTTCTCTTTTTGCCATGGCCCAAATCCTTTTCCAGTTTATTGCTACTGTTTGTGATCTTCTGCGACATATTTCATTTTAAGGTGACTGAGTCCAACAAAGTGAAATCTTAAGGTGCTACTGAAAGAGAAAATGATTTAGTGTGGTACATGGTGCTGGGCATAAAATGGAGTAATATCTCTAGCACTCCAGAGTGAGCAAAAAGCATGATATTACTTGAAAAAATAAAAAGAACAATCTCTTAATCCAGGCATTAAGTGGGATTCACTTAGGATTCTCTGTGTATAATGTCCTAGGTCCCCTTTTATTAGGATGTGTTTATAGCTTCTGCCTGAGGGATCACTGTTCAAAGTAGCAGTTGTCACATGTCTAGAAGGACCAGGGGCAATCAAATTCACTCTAAAGAATATGTTAGTATATGATGTTGTATATTGTTTCCATCACTATCCTTTTTAACATGATTCTGATTCTGAGAGCACCTGTGTAGCCTTGCTCTGTATATTCTTAATTGCTACAACTACAATATTATAAATTGAGAAAATTAAGCTCATTTTCACTATTTCCTCTGATTAGATGTGGTAGAAGGTGTGTGGACAGTAGAAAACTCACAGATTCTCCATTTGAGGAAGGTGCCTAGGCTATCTGTCTGATCATTTCCAACCAGGACTTTATCACATCCTTGGGAATCTTATTATCCAGTAAAATTGCATTCAATCTGAAAGTCATACCTCCTCGGTAACCTCTGGCCCTGAGGTCCCTCCCTCCTTTGGAGTGGAGAGAGTGGAAGGTCTGCAGTGGAAAATTTCCAATTGCTCCTATTTAAGAGGAAACCAAGGGCAACCATTTCATCACTTCCAATCAGACTATATTCCCAGTATCCTTCCCTCCTCATCCCTCCCATCACCAACACAGTTTTGCTTCTTCTCATGTGTTGTCTTGTCTCATCAGGTCATGAGCTCCTGGAAGGTAGGAATTGTTTTTATCTTTCTTTGTATGTTTTTAGGACAGGACATGGTACGTAATATATTTCTATTGACCGACACAATCACTCATTCATGCAAACATTTAAACTCCTATTATGTGAAAAACATGGTTCTAAGCACTAGGAATCAAAAATGCAATAAATAAAGATGAAAAGTTGCAGACCTAACAATGAAGGAACATACGCTTTACTGAGCAAATGCCACATGAAAAGCCTTATTGCATGGCATGATGTGCTAGAGGGGAAGGAGAAATTCAAAGGGTCTAGGAAAACCTGAGGAGGGAGAAATCACCTTCCTCTAGGCCATGGAGTGGAAGTGAGCTGCAAGACTGAGGTTCAAAACTGTGGCTCAGAGCCCAGAAATAAATGAGGATAAAGACATGTAAACTAAACAGATGATTCAAACTCCTCAAAGTATTTCTTCCAGAAAGATGCAGGATAGGCACTAGATATGGTAGGCCATAACACCCCAAGAAATGAAATTAATTCTATTTAAACATACAAAAAATCACCATTTATCAAAATGAATCACCTGGGTCTGAACAAACCATAGATTTGCTGGAACAAAGATAATCAACACTAAATTAGGACAAAGAATTTTTGCTAAATTCTTTGTTCAACTCTGCTTCTTGGATTCTTGAAGACAGAGAACCATTCTGAAAATAATTCAGGTATAGTTAGGGTGATATGCATTGCTATCTGTTTTCTGAAGACCATGCTGAGTAGAGAGAGGCTGGCCACCTTTTGTTTCTCAGTGATAATAGGAGATTGGGGAAAAGGATATAAAAGATGAAAAGCAGAAAAGTTTTTAGATCCTCTAATGTAAGGATTAACTTAACTGTATTTACTCCAAATGTGAGATACTTGTTTAACGACTAAACTGATAGAACATCAGAGGAATTGATTTGTGTCAATATTGACATTCTCATAATAAAAAATTCTTAGTCTAAAAAGGAAGCTTCTGCTAAGTGGAATTATGGCTCCCAATTCCTTCTTGGAAAAGAAATAGAAAAATTGGTAGAGTTGGTTTTTACACAGTAAATAAGGAATATTTCATGATACATTGAAGTGCTCTTATTAAGTCCAACATGAAGATAATTACAGCTTATACGACAACATGTATTTTAAAAGACAAAAATGTAGAAAAGTTCTGCAGAAACCTTGATAAGACACTCATTTAAATAAGAATATTTTTAATATTTTGTGATTATAATGCAAAGATGGACAAAAAATAGGTTAAGAAATGTGCTCAGCATTCAGAAATACATGAGAAGAAAGACTTGTAGACTGAATAGAAGATTCAAAACTCTCATAATACTTCCTCAAGAAAAATGTAGGAGGGCACTGGACATGGTATTTAATAATCATCACAAAAATGAAATTAACTCTGTCTTAACATACAGGGAATCACCATTTACCAAAGCGGTAACCTTTTTTAATCATCTGTCTCCAAACAGGCCATTGAGTTGCTGGAACAAAGATAATTAACAATAAATTGGAACAAAGAATAACATTTTGCTTTATGACACTTCCTGGGCGTGGGTGGTAGCAGTCTAGGGGAACATTGGAGTCAGCTCAGATAAGTTCATAAAAGTCAATTGTTAAATATTCTTTGTGAGTCTTTCTACCTCAGAAATCTGCAAAAGCTACAGATCTGGGCTTGATATGTTTTGTTTGCAATCTAGACTTAAGAAATGATAGAGCAAATGTTAATAATATAGATTAATCTGAAATGCGAGTCATGTATTCACACATACATTTATTTTCAGAGATCCAATTCTTCTTAAATGTATAGCAGCATACTCTTGAGGGAGGGAAATTGGACATTGACAGGAATATTAAAAATCAATAAACCATATAAAATGTTTTAAAAAGAAAATCAGGATGTATGGCATGAAAAAATACTGAGTTCTAACTTGGTTTATTTAATAAGCAATTACTGCTGGAAAATGATAAATGGATAACAGAACAGATATTGATGTGGTAGTCTATCTCCTTTCTTGGAAAGTTTCAATCATATAAATTAATTGCCACAACAAGGAAATCCAAAACAGCTTAGAAGCTGCCTCAAGTGGCAAACATTTGATCTCCTTTCTAAAAGAAAGAAATAGCAACCTAGGATAAACACTGGTTTAGATTATAAACTTGTTCACAAGATCGTACCAGCTGTGTAACCGTTAGCAAGTCACTTAACCCTGTTTGTTCAATTTTCTGAACTGTAAAATGAACTAGACAAGGAAATGGCAAACCACTCCAGTATCTTTGTCAACAAAACTCCAAATCGGGCCATGAAGAGTCAGACATGACTGAAAATTGACTGAATCACAACAGCAAAATCATACAGAAGAAGATAAGTGATTAAAATCAGTATTTCCTCCTAAAACAACACAAAGTAGTAAGGTAAAAGCAAAAACATTTAAGACTGAAACTAAAACGAGAATAAAATACTGGGGGAAATGGAAAAAAGATCTATAAAGATGCCTATCAAACTTGTATTTCCATCAGCAGCAGTGTACCACAACATTTATAGGCTCACGTGCCAATCCCCTGTATGTTGCATGACATAGAACTAGTGCTAAAGCAGACAAGCACAGGTAGCTGGACCAGTGCAAATACAAACAAGAATTCCAGTCTGGAGGGTACAAAATTCTGAAGACACCAAGCAATTGATTCTTGAGCTATCTGAAAGATGTCAGGAGCCAGGCAGTCAACAAACATTTACCAGATGCTTCATTATGGGTCTCTACTGTGCTAAAATCTCATTACGTTAAAGTCAAAAACTCAATGCCTGCTTCCACATGCTACAAACATACAAAGTGTTCGAAACCCCACCACCACCACCAAAAATGGATTTGCCATCACTTAAAAGGGGACCAAAAATATTAAAAATGATCAATGCAAATGCCTTCCTCTTATCTTTACAAAATCTTTAGGAAAATAATCTTCATATTACGGAGGGCCTCCTTGTCACAAATATGCAAATGGAAAAAAGAATACTTATAAAATGTTTTCTTTTGTAGATCAACCCTTCACAATTTCACAAGTGACTGGAAAAGCACACAAAAATTAAAGGTCCTTTTGTTCTTGTTTAGTCATTATAAAAAGTTCAGAAGACAAAAAGCCACCTTTAAGGCTCTCCTTTAAGAAAACAAGATGTCACATGCACGTGTAAGTACACAAGCTTCCTTGAACAATATGAGAGATAGTTTTAATAACCTTTTGATTATTATCAAATGAGAAATACAAGCGGGAGATGATTGCTCACCAAAGGTGTTGGAAGAGTCCAAATTAAAGTGAGAATCCCCATATATAGTAAGGTCCTTCATTTAGATGCTGCTATTTATGGATGGCATTGCTGGATTGCATCAGTCTTCTCAATTACACCTGTAATCATTCATGGGAGCTGAATCTCACTAAGCACACTCACTTACTCTCTCTGTCTCTATCTCTCTCTGTGTGTCTCTTTGTCTCTCTGTGTGTTTCTCTGTCTCTGTCTCTCTCTACTGGATCCTGGACAGAAAAGGCAGAAGAGCGAGGGCTGGATTGAATGTAAGGAATTGTGTGGGGATTTCAATGATGATAATCTTTTTCATGAGATAAAAATTTACTCCTAAAAATGTCAATTTTTTTCAGTCCTTCTGTACAGCTGAGAATAATGGTGCAATAGAACTCATCTATTCCAGTTCCCTGTCATGCAAACTGGGTTAAATTTTCCTAAGGCCCTATCACAGACTACTCTATGCCCCATAAGCCACAACTTCCTTTTCTAAAAGCCTTCCTTGAGCAGATATCTTATGATTGGGGAAGGGAGTGGTAGGAGTAAGAGACTCCCAATTTTAATCAATAACTTCTAAACCATTTCATACATAACAAGCTGTGTGATGCTATCAATGCATTGGCTAATCACTCTCACCAGACCTGCCTTTTAGTCCTTTCCATATTGGTGAATGAAGCAATAAGCCCAGAGCTCCTTTTCTTTTTTCATACCTACAAAGAAAGTGTTCGAAACACAGTATTATATCCTAAATTCCCACTAGAATCTGAGAAACATGGAAGGCATGTTTCACAGAAGCCAAGAACACAGGATATATTTGCAAGACACTGATGTATTCTGTGTCTTGACATTGGAACAATGGCAAGATAGTAGATTATGAAATCTCATTTATCAAGGTCAGGATTGTAGTAGGGCAAAGCAAGTACATTGTTGTTATCTTTTGGTTGTTTGTTTTTCTCTGTATCTCCTATTTTGGATCGGGTATGATCCAAGGAAAAGAGAATCAAATGCTGTAAGGCAGGGGTTTTCAATCTGGAATAGATTTCAAGGTTCCCATGTAGATTTTCCACAGCTAAATACAGAAATCCACCATTATCTCAACATCATTTTTTTAAAGAATCTTATGTATTTTATTTTATGATTTTAAATTATTCTGAGGAATCCATAGATTTTTATCAGCATGCCAAAGGAGTTTATGATATTCAAAAAGTTTTCCAACTCCTATGAAAAAAGAAAGAAACCTCCAAAGGGACACTGGCTTAGAAGCAAAACATGTGGCAAGACTGAAATGCTGCCAAAGGATGATGACTTCCAGCCAGTTCTGGGGGCAGCTTTAGTGGCTGACCACATGGGAAGCCCAGGCCTACATGCTAATTCAGTAAAGATGAGAAGTGATTTTAGTTATCCCTGGACATATGTTCCATTTACACAATGTTAGACTATGACTAGGAACCTGTGGCTCTAGTTATCATACCCAGTTCTAACTCAATTGAGTTTGAGAACTTTCATTCTTTCAGAAAGATTAAAAAACTGTATGCAACTCTTACCACATGTAAAACCAACTACAATATCTGCTTTCATTCATTTCTCCAGGGGTACTGTGAATCAGGCTCTTTGGGCTCCACAATTTGTTAATTCTATACTCTACAGAAAGTTTTTCATTTTACTTTCTTCTTTTTAGTTATAAGTAAAATGTTTTTTTTAAATCCAACCATTGTTTCGGATAATTAAAAAGAAAAAAAAGATTTTCAAACTTGGGCCAGTTATACCAAAGAGTAGCTTATAGGTCAGGTGAATACTGATGGTCATAGGGGAAGAGGAAGGGAAAGGGAGGAAGGAAGTAGTGCATCTTGATAGCACTTCCTATGTGCCAGGCACTGAGCCTTTAAGCACTTTACAAACATTATCTCATTTGAGACTCACATCAACCCTAGGAGGTATAGGCTATGATTATCCCATTTTCCATTTGAGGAAACTGAGGCAAACAAAGGTTAAGTTCCTTGGGCAAGGTCATCCAGCTAGTACATGGGTCTATTTAATCTTGACTCTTTCTGATTTCAGGTGCAGTACTCTATTCACTCTCCTGCTAGTTTTTTCTTGAGGATATTTTTAAAGGGGCCTGAAACCATCTCAGTATCTTTGATGGACATTCTGTCCCACTTGTACATCATCCACAGGCCAATTAAGTGACGTGATGCTCATTACATTTCCCCTTTCCTTTCATTTCAAATTGCAAACTTTCCCCTTATCATTGCAACAGAATTGACCAAAAGGACAACCATGCACACTGTTATGGACACATTCCCCTATGTGTAAATAGGCTAATTGGTTGTTTACTGCTCTGTGGATAAAGGGGGAATCTGGTGTCTGGGCCTGCTGACATGATGTCACAAGACTGATTTTTCTTTGTCAAGCTTACTTTAAATATGCTGATTCTAGATCACCTCCAAATT
Organism: Sarcophilus harrisii; assembly: GCF_902635505.1. Lineage (NCBI taxonomy): Eukaryota > Metazoa > Chordata > Mammalia > Dasyuromorphia > Dasyuridae > Sarcophilus > Sarcophilus harrisii. The sequence continues at coordinate 12,305,853 of NC_045431.1, forward strand.
TATGATCTAATTTGATGTGATTTAGCTCTAGTTATGAAAGGGACCATAAAGTCACTATTAATCACTTATTATATCCAATCTCCTCTCAAGGTGACTTATGCTGCTCCCCCCACTTGCCACAGGACAATTGCCGTATCATCTTCTGGGCACCAGATAGGGCATCTCTCTGTCAGTACTTCCAATAATCTGTTCAGCTTGTGTTAAATACTGATGACTGCACTTTTCAATACTTGTCATTTAAAGGCTTGGATTCTGGCCGCTACAGCTATGCTGTACCTAGTCACTTCCTTCCGACTTGAAAGGGTTGGGAAGCTGAATTTCAGCCAGGCCCTCACTCCTCTTAGCCCAGAAAGAGAAGCAGCGTTCATGATCCAAAGGCTTCCAGCCAGGGAGCTTCTCCAGCCTTCCTCGGAATTGATGGTTTTTAGCCTCCTTTAAAATAGTCTTCTGGGGGGTCCCACAATTCCCTTCCTCCACATTCACAGTGGAGTGTTCAACTATTCTGCACAGGACACAGTCCCATGTTTTGGCGGTGAATTAATGATCAATTAACAAGCTAAATATCATAAAAATAAATAAGATAAACATTTCCCAGTTCTAACTTCCTCTATCTTCCCCTAGCAGCACTTTATAGCCAACATCAGAGGTGCAGTAGATAGAAGACCTGGAGATCAGGAGAGTCCAAGTTCAAGGCTTGACTCTGATAAACTGTCTGGGTAATGGTCAGAGGGAGTCAATTTACTTCAGGCTTCTCTCTAAAACCCTCTGGGACCGTAGAGAAAATACCAATGTACTAAGGGCTAGGGGTACAAAAAAAGGCAAGAGAGTCGCTGCCCTCAAGGATCTCATACTCTAATACAGAAAACAAAGTGCAAACAAATATATTCAAAGCAAGCTATGCGTGCATGATACATAGGAAATAATTAACAAAAATAATTAACTAAAATTAGAACAGGTTGGAAAAGGCTTCCTGCAGAAGGTGGGCTTCTGATGCTGTTGTTCTCTTTCTCAAAGAGAAATCTGGTGCCATGACATGCAAGTAAGTTGCATTTAAGTGGGGATGGGGCAAAGTCACCGGCCTCACTTTCTCTCCAGAACCACGTGGCTCCAGTAGCCATATATAATATCAGGAGGACTGAAGATGGTCTTGGAGGCGGTAGGAAACCTTGGCCTTTTTAAGCTTTAACAGGTCTCAGATTGACTGAATCAAAGCTCACTCAGTGATTAAGGCTAGAACAGGTAAGAAATGAGGCAAAGAATGGCAAAAGGGGAAGGATTTTACCTGGGACTTAAAGGAAGTCAGGTGCTTGGGGCACAGAAAGGAGAGTGCTCCTTGCTAGAATAACTAGAGAAAACTCCCAGAGCCAACCGTGGGACTCTCACTTGTGAAATGGCCTGAAGATCAGTGACACTGGATCACAGAATCCGTGGCAGGGCAAAGGTAAAGGAAGAAAACCTTCATTATTCTTCAGCTCCCAAGCTGTTGGTCCCTTCCCTTCCAGGTTACCTCTATCTGTTTTATTCATGTTCCTATATGTCTATAGACGTATTTTGTATGAACCTATGAGGTACATGTTGTCTCTGTCATTAGGAGATAAGGACAATCATTTTTGCTTTTCTGTCCTCAGGACCATGCAAAGAATTCAGCATATCACATAAACTGTGGGGGAAAAAAGAAAGTTACATAACTTTATTATATAATTACAAGGATTATTAAGTTGTATATAATAGATTTTTTAGTTCCATGTACAATCATCTTTTTTTCCTATTCTGCTATGATGGAAATGTTTGTTTTATTTCTTAAATTCAGAATAAAATATATTTTTAAAAAATGCTACAAATAGGAAGACAAATTAGATTGCTTTAAGGCAATATGCTGACTTTCTGGACAACTTTCTTTTTCTTTTTAAATTTTCTTTTTAAAAAATGATTTTTACAAGGGACCCTTATTAAATAACTCTTCTTTACTCTCATCTTCTTCAAAGTGAAAAGCTCCTTCTTTGTTTAAAGTTAACATTTGAAAAGAGAGATTCAGCCAGCCTTGCAAGCAGGTTCTTCAGAGATCTCCAGTAATTTTCCACTCCTCTCCTTAGCTTTGGAGCCCAAACCTCCTGGTCACAAACCTCCTGTTCACATGAACAGTCTGCTCACTGGCAAGTTGGTAAGTATCACAAATGTTTGGCAAATTGAGTTCTCTAATAGAATTAAGAGTGGATATAACCCTAATAAGATTATGACTAAATAGAGATCAATTTAGAAAATTGAATAAAGCAAAGTAAAGAGTCCAAGAAGTGAAGGTAGCTCATTCTGCTCTTGCAACATAATTAATGACCACCTGACAGTGGAAAGAAGATTGAATCTTGGACAAGATGATGAGGGCTTCTTGTGTTCTTTCCCATATACCAAATACCCTAGTGACCTAAAATAAATCACTTCCCTTTCTTGTCTTCATCTTATGATTTGTAAAATATGTGGATGTAAATACCATGAAACCTATAATTGGAAATATAAATAACTATATAACATATAGGTTATAATGGGGATTTCAAGAACAGGTATGAGTTTGGACAGTGATTATCTACATTATCCACTTCTGGGAAGAGAGGGGATAGATCCCAGGAAGTGAATGACATCTCTTTTTGGACATGGGCTATTCAGGAATTTGGTTTAACTGTGAACATTTGATCCAATGCTTATTTTTGTTTTCTATTCTTTCTCTCTAATTTTCTCTCCAATTTTCGCTCTAATTTTCTTTCTTTCTTTCTAATTTTCTTCCTTCCTTCCTTCCTTCCTTTCTTCTTTCCTTCCTTCCTTTCTTTCTATCCTTCTTCTCTATTTTTGTTTTCTATTCTTTCTTTCTCCCTTCCCCCATAATGTGAGTAGGTATTAATTGTTATTGATTGAAAAAAAGTTTAAAATAAATTGTCTAATCCAACTTCCTCCTTTTACAGATGAGGAAATCAAGACCCAGAGAGTTCAAGTGACTTTGTTATGATCACATAGAACACAAATAACTGAAATGGGTTTGGAAACCAGTTTTTTACATCTCTATCTCTAAGCTCCCTTCAAGATGTAAAAGCGGACTTTGCCGACTCCAGAGGAGGGAATAAGGCTGATGATTTTTTGCAGCTCTGCTTTGCTCAGATCCATTTCACAGGCAAGTCATCACCCTCATGATGTCATTGTTCTTCTCTGGGAATGAAGCAAGAGGAACAATAATCAGAAGATTGACCCAGAGACCCAGAGAGAGTCTTGCATTCATCCTAAGAGATGCCTCCAGAAGCACCATCTTTGATGCTGTAATTCCCTCCCCGCTGTAAATAATTGCCTGGGCCCAAGAGTTCATGCTACGTCTTTTCTTGAGGCTGCTGGAGTGATTTGCTTGGCTTCCTTCTTCTGTGCTACTCAGTAGGTGACATTTTTATTGCCTCTGCTGCGCTCCAGATGTAGATATTAAATTTGATGGAATTATGAAGACAATTGACAGAACACGATTCTGCTCTCTGCCCTTGTTCTTACTCACAGCGTTTTGCTCATCAGGAAATTCCCTTGCCTTAAAACCCAAAGTGATTTTTCCTGCGCACTTCTCTCGCCCTCGACGCCATGTTCTGTGTAGGAAGGTGTCCTCTTGGCACTGGCACAGCGCTCTTCTGGGTCACAACAGTACCTGAAGCCCATGTGGAACCCAGTCAAGTGTGGATCAGGGAGGCAGAAAGCACAGTTAGTGACCTAGCAATGAGACAAAGCAATGGATATGGAAGGAGACGATCTAAGTTTAAAGTCTCTGTTCTTCCACTTACTCTCCTGTGACCTTGGGGCAAGCCCTTAATCTCCCTGGGCCCAAGATTCCTTATTCTGTAAAAGGAAAGGGTGACACTGGCTAAGTTCCATCGTCCCTCCAACTCTCAGGCTGTCTGTGGTCTTATGTAGTAGAATCTCAATGTGGAAAAAATTCAGGGCTGGCCGTCTAAATATTTGTAATCCTAATCCTCTTTGTTGGTTTACTACCAAGCTAGAAATCTCTATGAGATTATACTAGACTGAATTTCTGAGGGAATCAATAAAAAGGGGCTAAGTTAGAAAAGAGACTAGAGTCCTACCCAGAGTGAGCTAATTAAATAACTAAGAACATGTAAGAAATGAGAAAAATGCATTCTTGATCTTTTGGACTCTCCCCAAAGACGGGATATTTCCACTACTACAGATAGCTTGTGTGTCTATACATATAAAATATACATACCATAATACCATACATGCTTATACTGAATGTTTACAAAGTACTTTACAAATATTATATCATTTTATACTGACAAGAACTCTGGCAAGTAGGAGATTTAACTTCATTTTTATAAATGATAAAACTGAGACAAATACAGCTAGGAAGTGTCTCAGGTGAGATTTGAACTAGGGTCCTACTGACTCCAGGTACAGCATCTACTACAATATCAAGCATATTGAAGTCTCTTAGGTTTTAGAATTTTTATTAAGGATCTCAGATATTACCAGAGCAATTTTCAGAGAAAAGAAAGGAAGGGAGGAAGGGAAGAAACAAGGAAGGAAGAAAAGAAACAAGGAAGGAAGGAAGGAAAAAAGGGAGGGTGGGAGGGAGGAAGGAAGGAAGGAAGGGAGGAAGGAAGGAAGGAAGAGAATAAGGAAGGAAGGAAGGAAGGAAGGAAGGAAAGAAAAAAGGAAAGGAGAAAGAAAGGAAGGAAGGAAGGCAAGAAGGGAGGATGTGAGGGAAGAAGGGAAGGTGTGAGGGAAGAAGGGAAAGTAGGAGGGAAGAAGGAAGGAAGGAAGGGAGGGAAGAAGGAAAGGAGGGAAGAAGGAAGGGAGGGAGGAAGGGAGAAAGGGAGGAAGGAAGGAAGGGAGGAAGGAAAGAATGGAGGAAGGAAGGAAGGGAGGGAGGAAGGAAAGGAGGAAGGAAGGGAGGAAGGAAGGAAGGAAGGGAAGAGGGAGGGAGGAAGGAATATAAAGTAGAATTAATCACCAAGGTTCCCAGACAGAGCTGGGAGTTATATATATTTTAGGTAAAATAGCAGAGAGTTGAGCATGATCAAACCATAAAAAGAAATCAAGAGTGCTGAAAGCAAGGGGGCAATAAGAAGTCAAGCCTCCCCAGACTGACCTCCTCTCCTCCCCAAGCACAACCACAGGTGCCATGAGGACCCCACCATTGTTCATCTTGCATTCTCAAAGAGGCCCAATAGCATCAGGAGGGCCACGTCTCACCTTGCCAGCCAATTGGGATTTAAGTGAAGCTGAGCCTGCAAAGTCCTCCAGGTCACTCTCTCCTCCAGAAACCTGGATCGGGGGATGGGGGATAACCCCAGATATAGTGGGAGATGGTGATCTTTTCAATCTAAGCTTTTCCAAATTTCAGTTTGAGACAATACTCATTCTATAGTAAAGGTAAGTGAGAAGTGAGGCAGAAATGACCCAGTTTGCCCTCCCAAAATAGTCCATCCCCTCTGGAAGGGGAGGACCCTCAGAGCCTCCCGCCAGAATGGAAAACCTAAGACTTTGGATACAAAACTAGAGCCTGGAAAGCCACAGCTCAGAACATATCAGAGAAGAGTTGAGAAAAAGGCCCAGACAACAGACTGGGAAGAAATAGCCTTGGAAACAGAATTTGACAATCTTATTGTTTTGACTATTTCTAAGGCAGAGAGTTGGAACTCAGCGCTTAATGATTTTTAAGTTTACATCTTCTGCATAAAAGTTACACCTTTTAGAGATGCTTGACTCAGTGCAGCAATCAACCAAATTACCACATTATGGGGCTAATCAGACCTGGAGCCATATATCTCCCTACTGTATCTTAATGCTCACTAGTCATTTACTTACATTTGTTGGAACAAATTAAAATGAGCCTCTTTTATTTTATCTCATTGTCTTCCTGCAGTGAATTTCTGAAGCTTTATCTTGTTTCTAAAAGGAGGTGAATGGATGAAGGTTAAAAGAATTTCATTTCTCCTATTTAGGGAAAACCATTGTCTTCAAGCACACAATAAACCTTAAAAAAAGAAGTAGGGGATCAATTATTTTCACCATCAATGAGAACAAGCAGAAATTATCAGATAAAGACTTAAGATTGTCTATGAAAGGTGTTTTCAATTACGGATCTGTTTGAAGGAATCAGATGGTACTGTTTTCTATTATTTTTGCACCTGAAAATGTATTATTTATAGTACATTTTCTTTCCTCTGAAAATTTCTGAGCAATTCTTAAAAGGACATAAAAGATGGTAAAGAACCTAATGTTTGGGGGGCCAATATTGGAAGAAGGCAGGGTTTTTTCCTACTAACCAGTATGATCCTCAAGATACGTGTATTTTGGAAAGTTAGCATTGACTCATGATCTTGAATTTCCCAAGCAGGTGGTTAAGCTGTAAAAGAGACTGAAAAACTCCTGCATAAAAACACAGTCCACGCTTTATCCATTGGAATTAGATTGGGTTTTAAACTTAATTTTTATCACAATGATATCCAATTCTCAACCACAATGATGAAGGATTTGACTTTGTCCAACATGGACACTTTAGCCAACAGTCTTCCAAACTAACAATTTCATAGGATTTCACAGGATCATAGTTTCAGAGTAGGAGGGGAGCTCAGAAACCATGAAGTCTATCTCCCCATTTTATAGAAGAAAAAACTGAAGCTAAAGTAAAGTGACTTGACCATAATCATAAAAGAGGAATTTTAATGCAGGTATTCAGTGCTGCTAGTATACCCTGACAAATGGAGTGACTATTAACTTGCAAAACCGAGACATTTTCTTTGATAAAGGGGCAAGTGACAGTACCAATGTCAAAGCTCAAACATGAATAAAAAGAATAATTATCTTGTGAATAATTTAAGTCAAGGACACATGCACTTATTGAGCTCCTGTTCTGTCTTAAGTTCTTTGAAAAATACTGAGGAGACACAAATCCTCATATGGATCTATTATCTGATCAACATAGAATTTCTATCTAGTGGTGATATAGGTCACAATCCATCTGTGCCTGACTATTCTGTGGTGTCCATATCTTCCCATAGATTCATTCTATTCCTGTCTTTGTCTCCTGTTTTCTCCTTTCCTATCCTTTGTATTTATTTTGGTTGGATGGTACAATTTGTTCACGTACGTCATACTACTACTACTAATAATTATGACCCATTTATACATTGTTTTATAAAGTTAAGGTTTGCAAAACACTCTAGATATGTTATCTTATTTGATCCTTTATTATTATAATTATATTTAACACATAATTGTATGTAACTATTATTGTTGTTGTTATTGTTGTAGAAAAAGGCTTAGAAGTTAAGTGATTTTTCAGGGTCACCCAGTAAGGTCAGTGATTAATAAACACAGAATGCTGATACTACCTAACTTGGTCATTTATGCACCCTGGCTAACTTTGCTGATGGAAGGGGGTGGAAAAGTGGCTTCCCCTAACTCTTCCCTTTTCTGTTCCCACCTTGGAGAAGAAAAATCAAGAGAAGGGGGGGAAATAAGAAGTCAGTTCTAAGATGAACAGCACTTAATAAAAAGAGAATATAGTTCTTCTTAATACAGGCTTTTCCTTTTCCTTTAAATTCCAGTGCAATCGGTCTTACAGATTCACTTCTGTCCTTTCCTCCTATTTCAGGACATCTAGATGACTCAGTAGTTAGAGTGTTGGGCATGGGATGAGAAAAACTCATCTTCATGAGTTCAAATATGATCTCAGACACTTACTACCTGTGTGACCCTGGGCAAGGGACCTAATAATATTTACCTCAGTTTCTTCATCTGTAAAATAAACTGGAGAAGGAAAAGCCAACCACTATAGTATCCTTGCCAAGAAAACCCCAAATGGGGTCACCAAGAATTGGACATGAGTGAACCAAAAATTATGTTCAATTATAAATTCAGTAAACTCAGAGCTCCCAGACCGTGGAAGGTTTGTTTTCTCTTCTTTCTGCTTTATATTATAATATGCTCTTAAAAAAAAAGAAAAAAAAAAGAAATATCAGTGGTTGCAGAATAAGGTCTAGATACAGAGAACTCAATTCTAGTGCTACTCCTTTCTCTGAGACTCTAATTCCAATGCTATCCATACTCCTATTTCACCTCTGAGCTTCCATTTTTCATCTTTAAAACCAATAATGAGCATGAATATAAATTCTAGAGTACAATGTAAATTTTATTGGCTCTCAAAACAAACATTTATATTTGGATAAATATCTTCTCATTCGGAGATATATAATCTCCACGAGGGTCAGACTATTTGTTTTTGTTGGTGATGCTATTTTTTCTTTTCTCTTTGAAGTTCCTTGCACATAGTAGGTGCTTTAATAAGTGCCCAATTGAATTAAAGCTATTTCAGGCCATGGCGTTTCTTTAATTTTCCATTCCAACTTCAGAAACATTTATTAGACACTTAACATATTGGAAACATTATCTGTGTCACAGGGGGAGATACAAAGTTTTGGATACAATCCTTATTCTCCTATTTGTGTGAATACAAAACATGAAGTCATGTGAAAGATATGATAAAGTCCATGTATGATCAGACAAGGTGATGGCCCAGTAATGGAGCAGGGATGAGAGCCAAGAGACAAGACAGTCTGAGTGCTAGGTTCATGCCCTCAGGACATTAAATGCTGGAAGCCTCCAGAGCACTGACTAAGTAGATGAGCCACAGAGCTTTTCTAGAGTCACTGCAGGGAGAATAGTGTGGCCTAAGGAGGCTGGGAGAGTTTGTGGTCTGCATTGATGGAGGGAGGATCCATATAAACAAAATCCTATTTTAAATATTTATCTCACCCACAGCCAGTACATCCGAGATGAGCAAGCAAAATGCTCCATGTTGGACGAAGACCTTAAATTCAGGCTTTCCTGACTGTGAGACTGGCTATCTTTCTCCAATATACCCTAACACCTAAAAGGTAGCTCTATTTCAGCAATGGAGACTTGTGGAAAGTGGGTTTTCCTAGGGAAAGGCCAGACTGAAGGATCCTGGGAGGCAGAAGCTCGGGAACTCTGGGGTTCTTACTGAAAAGAGGGGCTCAGGGATCCAAACATTTCTGGGGAATGGGGATCCAGATTTGAGTGCAAGGTTAAGTATAAGATCAGCTCAAATAGCCGGAGCCTTTTCTGAGTCAGCATTAGGCTTACTAACTGATCTTCCTGGGCAGAGCTTGGGATCTGGCTGAATGCATTGGCTCTGGAGCACTGCTGCACTTGATGGATTCATGGCTGCCCTTCCTCCTCCTACCTGCCCTTTCCCACCTCAACACCACGCAGGTAATAAGCATCATTTACCCTTTTGGAGCTTCTAACTCTTTTAAAATCTAGTTTCTTTTACTAGTCTGATCTTTCTATTGAGCTTTGTCTCCAATAAAGAGGAGCTGGTTTTTACTTACTTCTGAGCAAGTATTTGCCACAGAGAAAATGGTCAAGGAGAAGAAATGAGAAGGCCAGCTGATATTTTTCAGAGGATAATATAGAGCAGAGAGGCTAGTCTCTGCTCTGCTCAAGGAAGGCAAGCTCTCATCTGGGGACTTTGAGCTTATTGAATTAAATGAATATTCAATAGAACTAACTCCCTGAAATGGAGGTAGGGGGAGAGAATGGACAAAAGTGTTTCCAATCCACCAGAAAGGCCCTGAACTTTAAAGAGAAAAATGGTAGATCCATATTAAACTGTCTGGCAACACAAAGAGGAAATAAGACATGGAGAAATAGGGTGTTCTAAGACTATGGAGAGGAATAATCAGCAACAACAACAATAATAATATTATCTAATATTTCTACAGCATTTGAAGTTTGAAAAGCAGGAAAGTGAGTTTTCACCTATCACAGATGAGGAAATTGGGGCAGAGAGGTGATGGCTTGCTCAGTGATAAAGGTAGAAGGCATCTGAGGGGCCTTCAATCTTATCTCCCTGACCCCCAATTTAATACTCTATCTACTATATAATTTAGCTACCTCCTTAACATCAGATAAAAGCTTTTAGGTCTAAGTCCCAAGAAGACCTCTCTTCTCTAAGTCTTGTATCTCAACTAGTGGCTATCGAAAAGGTTCACATCCAGCATGCACTTAATGTATTTGTTAAATTGAATTACATGGAATCCAACTTGTCAACAGCTAACCCATGAAATGTTCCGAACAAATCAACGATGTGGCCATGTCTATGCATTTGCAAGGTTTTATGGACAATAATATGAAATATCGCTGGAAGGGAGAAAGAATGGACGTCAAGAGCCTTATCAGCAGGCCAGAATTAAGATGGTAGCAGTGAAAATGGAGTGAGGAACTACTTTCAGACATCGCACAAAGGTGGATTGTGTAACGAATTGTGTAACCTTTGATTGCTGATCAGACATGCAAGGTGGAAGAAAACAAAGACTCAAAAATAATGTTAAGGCTTGGAACTTGGGTAAACTGAGAAAACGGTGGTACTGTTGACAGAGTACATGAAGTCAGGAGGAGGAGGAGCAGGTTTTAGGAGAAACTTAAGCTCAATTTTGGCCCTTTTGAGCTCAGGGTGCTTTGATTTCTTGCTTATTAGGTTTCTGTGTTTATTCATCTCGAGTAGAGAATAGTTAACTAATCTGTTCTGACATTTTAATAGTTTGCTTTGGTGGAAAAGGCATAATCAAGTATAAAAATGTCTTAAATACTTTGTGTGTCAAGTGTCCAAGCCAATCCCGACACCCTCCCTCAGGCCTGGCTCCTGCCTGACATCAGGCAGCTGTTTCTGCAGAGGGACATCTCCTTCAGGGCCAATTTTATTTCAGCATCAGCAAATGACTCAGTTCCACAGGGAGTCTTTTCTTATTAGCAATATACAGAAAAAAATATATAAATAAAAAAACCCTGCTGCTGGACAAGCATTAAAGCTTTTTTTTTTTTATGAGAAGGTTTTCAATATGCTAATGCATTTTAGGGTTTCATAAATAGAACTGCAAAAATGTAAAACGCATGGGACATGCTGCTCCTGAGCTTTGCCTTGTAAAATTCCTCATGAATCTTTCTGCTCCTCAAAGAGAAATGAGATCTAATGGCAAGGAAAAGATAGAACTGATAGTCAATTTGCAAAATACAAGTGGCAAAGGTGACTTTCAAGGTGAGTCTGGAGGTTTCCAAAGTGGCTCTGAAACCATCACATAGGAAGTCACACGTAAAGGACACTTTGACCAATAATCTGCTCACTTGGGATGTTTTTGGCCATTTTCTGACCTGAACGCCAGTATGGATGTGCATTTCCCACTAACTCAAGAAGCCCCAGTCTTCTAAGATACCGTCTCAGGTGGTTCTTACCTGGATCTGCCATCCCCTCCTCTCTGAGCTAAGCCAGCTGGAGCTGGAAGATCTCTGCACATGGAGTGGTGTCAGAGCTCTGACAGGACTGAGCAGATGTGCTGTCAAGCTTTGGCCCTGGCTGAGCTGAAGGGCCTCATAAATACAGCAAGGGTCCTTTACTTCCCTGGCCCATGGTTTAGGCCAGTTTCCAAGTCTTGTCATTCACTCTCCCTAAATTCTCTCAGCAGTTTCAAGTACATGTTCAAAGAATTAGGGAAACCATAGATGAGCATTAGACATAATGACTTCCCTGCCTTCCTCCAGCTCCTGCCAATTTCTCCTAGCCACATCTCTCTCCAGCTCCTCTCACATCTGCTCTCCACAACAGCCCTAGAAATGATAAAACGTTAAAAAAAACAAATAAAAAGAATCAAGGTCTATTGGTTTTGCCCAATAAAAATCCAAGCAGTGGATGCACTAGTGGGGAGTTTTGTTTTTCTATGACTTAAGACAGCCTCTAAAATTATAATTCAGATAAAACTTCCTAAAATTTGATCTGATAAGCTCAGAATCAAACCTACCCTTTTTCTGAAAGCTTGTAAGTGTGAATCCATGTGGGAACAGGGAGCAAATAGGCTATAACTTAGAATATCAACTGATATCTTCGTTATAATCATATGCCCCAATTATATGCCAGAAAAACAGAACATTGAAGAAACAGACAAATGTCTATTAAAAATAAATGTCATGATTAACAGAAGATAAAATTGTGATCTTAAACAACACACTTTCACAAAAAAATGAATAAAACTAGTCATAAAGTCACTAACAAAAGAAATCCCAGGGCTACATGGATTAACAGGTAAATTCTATTATGATTTGAAAGGACAATTAATACCTGTATTCCACAAATTATTTTTTTTTAATGGAGAAAGAAAACAAATCTACCAAACTCTTTTATAATGCAAATCTAGTCTTAATACCTAAACCAGACAAGTGCAGAGCAAAGTAATAAAACCAGAGACCAAAATCATGGATGAATTTTGATACAAATGCAACCTTGCATATAATTTGGCAAAATGTTTATTGAATTGAATGGAGCTAGAGGGAAGGAAAGAGTTGAACTGTGTAAATTACATAAAAGGTCAATGTTATATAACATTTATTAAGCATCAGCAGAATGTTTTATTCAGGCCAATAATGAATCACAAACTAGGACAACAATGATGTGAAAGTTTGGATGAAGTTACAGGCGTTGATTGAATTCAAAAGAAATGAACCTGACACTTTATATGAATGATAATTTTGGGCTCATACAGTTGAATTCAGCCTCTTGACCTAAATGAACTGTAATTCCAACCTTTACTCAAAAGCATACAGAACAATCCAGAGTCAAGATTTGTCATGTGGCCGATCGTCTCAGGATGATCTTCACTGTGGTTCTACAGCCAATATTTGGTAACCAAGGACTATGGGCAACTCAACAAATCTTTCATTGAACCCAAACAACTCTTCAAGAATAAGGTGTAGAAAAGTTGCTAAACATATTGGGGGCAAATGGAGTTTCTACACTTAAACTTCCCTCCTCAGACAAAATCATAGATTTTCATTTTTTTGATGGTACCACACTGCCCAAATTCCAATTTTTAAGCAAGTGTTGAAAATAGTATCTCCTGAATAAGATAAAGCATACCTGTAAACTACTCTGTCTTCAGTTATCCTTCCTTATGTGCATAAAATGGAGATTTTTCTAAACAAGTAATTTTTAAAAAATTATTAATTTAAAACATTTCATGAGGAAACATGCAAGAATATGGTACAATGAAAATTGCTCCAGATTTGGAATTAGGTCTTAAATTTAAATTTTGGCTCTCTAAATTATGAAAATTTTGACTTTGAGGAAGTCATTTTTCTTATCTGATTTTCAGTTTTCTCATATGAAATATGGTGGGTGGTGGTTGGAGGGTTAGACCAGATAGCATCTAAATGCAGACAATTTTCAGCTCCAAATCTATGATCCTTTCATCCTATGGAAGAAAAATTAGCAGAAGATATAAAAAAACCCATGAAAATGAGCATCATTTTCCTATTGAGCTTTGATGATTTCATCTAAAGCAAAAAGAAGATTTCACAAACATTTCTCTTTGCTGTCTTTTTATAGATACAATCAACACTATTTTCACAGAAAGACTAAATAGATTCCATGGCAACCATCTTGTTCTGCAAACACATAAATCAATATACCTGAGTAATGTAACTCAAGACCTTTTCATTGCATTCAATTGGGTTTCTAGATTTAAAACCGTTTTCAATTATTTCTTTGCAAATTAGGGGCAGTGTCAATAATCTTTTAGCTAAATGCAAGTTTTAGGATTGGGGGAGTAGAAAAGCCATATGTAGAAAAGATAGCAATTATTTACTCGAAGAAGTATTTCACTCACTCACTGCCAATTGGTTAAGCCCTTTTATTATTCAAAGTGGTTCTCACCTTAGTAAAGTACAACCAAAACATCAGTCTGCTCCTAAAATAGGACCTAATAGGGTTATTATTCAACCAAAATAGCAACTAATTAGATCTTTAATGAAAAGGGATGAATGGAGTCATTCAATTGGATCTGAGGTTCTTTATCTCAAAAGTAGAAAACTACTTCAGATTTTCAAACTTTATTTTCCAGTTTAAGAATTTTTTTCCTTTGTAACTGAATATGAGGGTCATGAAATTAAGATTTTTCAGTAAATATTTGATTTGTGTATCTGTTTTATAATGCTCAATGCCCATATATAAAAAATTCTCAGGCAAAAAGGGGTCCTGAAGAGAAAAAAAGTTTAAGAAGCCCTGGTCTAAATGAATAAGAGGTCAAATGATACGTGGAGAATCACACAGCCAATATAAGGAAAGATTTGAACCCATATCACTCACACTGTCTTCCTTTATATAATGAAAAAACACTTCCTTAGTGAGTTGTTTGTGAGAATCAAAATGGGGAAATTTTAATGATCACATAGAATTACCAAATGGAAATCTTAATTCTTATGACTCAATGGGAGTGAAATATAATTAGGAAATTAGTTTATTTATATAATGCTAATCATTTAGAAGATGAAAAATGCCATAGGAATGACCAAATGTGTGAAATTTCTTTTTACTCAGATAACAGTAACATGGTCATAGGCTAATAACATTCAAAGTTGGAAAAGATTAGCTGTCTTACCCCTTAACTTTATAAATGTGGAAAATAAGACTCAGGGTGAAATCAACTGTCTCATCCCATGTGACAAAGTTAATAAATAGTCAAGTTGGAAATTAGATCACTGCCTCTTCTAGGGCTGCTTGATAAACTTGGCCTTTTTAGGTACCCAGTCTTTAAACACAAAAACTCACTTTTGAGTGGGTGAGACAGATCAGGAAAAGTCTTCTGGAAAAGGTAGCCCTGGATCTAAATCTTAAAGGAAGTCAGAAATGCTAAGAGTTGGAGTTTGGGAGAACATCAAATGAGGATATGTGTCTGAGAAAAGTTTTAAATTTCTAGTGCTATGCAAAAGTGAGGCATTCTAATTATGTGGAAAACCATTTTCTTTTATAAACTCACCGCAGAAATCAAGGCTAATCTATATTTCATTGAGAATCTCCTCAACCTTCCCAAGTAGCCCAGGCTTTGCTTAAGAAGCTACACAAGAAAGAATCCACAGTGGCCTTCAAAAACTAACATTTTGGTTAGCTCTAAGTATTAGGCAATTCTTCCTCATGTTAAGCAAGAATATGCTTTTTGGAGAATGGCTGAATAAGTAAGGGTACATGGATGTTATGGAATATTATTGTTTTATAAGAAATGATCAGCAGGATGATTTCAGAAAGACCTAGAGAGACTTACAGGAACTGATATTGAGGCAAGTGAGTAGAACCAAGAGAATGCTGTACACAGCAACAACACGATTATGTGATAATCAATTCTGCTGTTGAAAACAGCCAGGTGATTCAGGTCAATCTGAATAGACTTGTGATGGAAAGAGTCATCTGCATCCAGAAAGAGGACTTTCAGGGACTGAATGTAAATCACAATGTAGTATTTTCACATTTTCATTGTTATTTGCTGGCTTTTGGTGTTCTTTCTCATATTTTTCTCTTTTTGATCTGATTTTTCTTGTTCAGCATAATAAATGTGTATAGAAAAATTATACGTTTAACATATATTAGATTACTTGCTCTCTAAGAGAGGGAGAAACATTTGGAGCACATGGTTTTCCAAGGGTGATTGTTGAAAACTATGCATATATATATATATATATATATATATATATATATATATATATATATATATATAATTACAAACTCAAAAAATAAAATAAAACAAAGCAAAAAACCAGAGGAAAAATCAATATGCTTTTTGGTAACTCCCATCCACAGTACCTAATTATGACACTCGGGGACCAAGCAGAACACATCCCATCCTTTTTCCCACATTATATTCTTCTGCAATTCTTTCCTTCACCAATTTCTTCAGTCCTTGTATAGTAATCTATTATGTCCTTCAACTTTAAGAATCATCTTATTGTCCGATTCTTCTTGTGCAACAAAATAACTGTATGGATATATATACATATATTGTATTTAACATTTACTTTAACATATTTAACACATATTGGTCAACCTGCCATCTGGGGGAGGAAAGAGGGGGAAGGAGTGGAAAAAGTGGAACAAAAGGTTTTGCAAGGGTCAATGCTGAAAAATTATCCATGCATATATCTTATAAATAAAGAGCTATAATAAAAAAATTGAAGAGATAAAAAAAGAATAATCTTATTGCTTTTGATAGTAAACAAGCCACAGGTATAGTCCTGGAGGAAAAAATGGTTCTGTTTCCTCCAATGTAAACTTCATGGCTAGGAAAATTATTTGCATGACTGAAATATTCTCTCCAGCTCTGTGAGATTTACCTTCTGCTAAAGCTCCAGAGAAGACTCTTCACCTCTGAAGGTTAGTTCCCCACTCACAATTTCTTATCATTACATGTCATTAGAAGGAGTTATCAAGTATCCATAAAAGGTTCCATCTGCTTGCTTGTCATGATCACTTGACCAAACCATGACAGGGAAGCTCCTAATTACCTTGTTCACCACTTCGGGATTAGATTAGGGCAGCTGAAGAGCAGGCTCAAAAGGCCAGGCTTCTTTCATCAACAAAGCTGCTTAAGAGTAGATGTGAATAAAAATAAAAATTAGGACAGTAAAACTCCAGAAGAATTAGAGATTTGAATTAATAAATGAAAGAATAAAGCAAGCACTAAACTGTCATTGTGGGCAAAGCACTGTGATAAGCTGAGCCTAGAAAGAGAAAAATCCCCGTTCTCAGGGAACTCACACTCTAATGAGGAAGATAATAAATATGGAAGGTTTCAGCTGCAGAGCAGATGGAAAGATCAATCCCATGATGAGCAAAAGGCAATACCTCTTCTTTTATGTCATTTCCACTGATAAAAATCGCATCAATCTCTGGTCTTGAACCATTGGCCAGGGCCAACATCCCTGACAAAATCTAATCTTGGCCCTTGATGGCTGTGCTGGAGCAGCTTCAGTAGGAGTTGCTGGGTTTGGCTCCATAGGAGACGTTTCCCTGGAGGATACCCAAGAATAGTGGGCTGGAAGGATTGCAATTCCCAAAGCTTGGGCTCAGTCCTTTTTGCTGAAGTTTCAGAACACATGAACTAGGACACCCTTCAAAGCTTGAAAGATAACTTTAGATAAATAATAAAATATAGTGCATACTTTTTTGTAAAGTAGAAAACTTCTGGAATTTGTTATTCCTAAAAAAGGCACAAACTGGAGATTCATGTAAGAACGCCCCCAAATTGCCCTTAGTCTTGCCCTCAACACTACTTACAATAATTCTCATTACTCTCCACTGGCTGATAATTCCCTTCTTTAGACTGACCAACATTTGATCATATAATCTATCATAGGGGAAAAATATTTTCTCCAAATAATCACATTATGATGTGATGAATCAGATTCATCACATCAAGAAGATAGTAAGTAAGAAAAGTTTAAAATCTATCAAATATATGAACAATCCCAAAGTCCCTTTTCTCCTGCTTCCATCCCCTAGCTGCCAGGTAGGTAGTTATAAGGTCCACACTCCTGCTTACCAACACTGCCTTCCCCTAAGCAGAAAGTTAGAGAACAATCCATAGGATGGTCTCTAGGAGATGAGCACAAAATTAATTAGTTTAAATATATCTTACCTCTAGACCAGTTTATGTTCCTGGCTTTACTGTTGCAGCATTTCTTAAAAAAGCCACAGTATCAAATACTGTGCACTTCTATCGAGTCCAACATCTTTCCTTACCAGATGTTGGTAAAACAAAATAGCTGCACAGAATATCTGAATTGCTAAAGAGCCTTAAGTTGGGAGAGTGCACTTCCACCAGTCACCGAAAATCGTTTTCATCCACTTCATTTTTACTTCTTGCTATATCACATCAATGTTTCTCATTCGTGTCAACCCAAATGTCTGAGTACACTGGAAGGATGCTGAGAACATCCCATAATGGCAGCTAAAACAAAGCTCTGAGGAACCTGCAGTTCTGGCTATCTAGAACTTCCCCAGTCCTTTGTATATAAGCCCCTTGGGTCATTCTACAAGAGGGCAGGTGGGCAGACTCCGAGTCATGTGGGACCCTTCTGAAGATACCTCTCCTTCCCCGCTGGGCAAGTACTTGCCCAGTGCTTTCTCCACAATCATTTTCCATCAGCCTTTTTTCTGTATCCACTGGAATAATCTATTTCAGGACCCATTACCTCTCTTGAACTGTCAGAAAAGAACTCATAATTGGTTTCTCTCATGAAATTTTCTCATTCCAAAGTGTCTTACACAAAGCTGCCAGAAAAGTTCTTGCTCAAATGCCTTGACCAATTTCCTACTACTTGCCAAGTAGAGTCTGAACCCTTTAGCCTAACATTCAAGGCCCTCTCCATCCTGACCTTGATTTCCCATTCTCCTTTACAAAATTTATGTTTCTGTTGAATTGTACCACTTGGCATACTCTGAATTTATTCCTCTACCTTTGTTTCTTATCCCACATTGTTCTGCAGGTCTTAAATGTTCTCTTCCACCACTCCAGACAAGATGAACCATGTCAGTTTTCCTTATGCATACTCCCCCCCACCCCCCACACATGCACCCATTCCTCCTCATGAAATTTAGTCATTTGCTATGTATTCTACAAAATTGCTGCTGCAGTAGTTGGGATTCTTAGTAGAAATTATTCCAATTAAGCATCAACATCAGGAAGAGCCGAGTTCAAATTCAGCTTCAGATACTTACGAAGTATATGAGCCTGGGCAAGTCACATAACTTCTGTCTGCCTTGGTTTCCTCATGTATAAAATGGGGATAAAACAGCACCCACCTGCCAGGGTCAGTGTGAGGATTAAATAAGGTAACATTTGCAAAGCTCTATATAAATTCTAGCTACCTGTTATTACTTCTTAAGATATTAGTGTAGCCAAAAGGAATAAAATAGAAGAGTAGTTACTAACCTCCAGCCACCGATTTCCTCTGAAACATTTTTATTTGATGAGATCCTTTAGCTGTTGTGGCATTTTTTCCCATAATACTTATTCTTTGTGAGCCAGCGAAATTCTCTTGGGCAAAGTAGTTTATTTCTATATCTTTTGACTTTGTTTCAATGAGAATCCTGTAAAGAAGCAAAACCTCACTGAGTATTCATAAATGCTACCATAAGGAGACAAAATCTACTTTTATTGTGATTTTTCTATCTTTTTTTTTTTCCTTTGGAGAGTGCATCTGTCTTTTCAACTGCTCATTAGTTGCTTACAGGGTAGCCAAAGAAAGAAGAACATGTTCTAGGGATTAATAAAATAGGTGAGATTTCTCTTTGTGTTGCAAATATCAGTTTTGACAGATTTTCAAGTGTAAATGTCAAGGATCTCATGAAACAAGGGGAAAGGGTTTTAAAGAACAGGATGCTGAAAAAAATTCAGCATCAAATTTAATAAAGAAGTTTATGCTGTCAGCACATGATAGAAAAAGAAGAATTTTAATTAATTCAATAAATTGTGCTCTTTCTCCCCCTCTTTACCAAGGCTGACAAGGGAATGAAGACAGAAGTAGGGCATAGCCTCTGATGACAGAGCACTAACAGGTGACAAAGTGTTATAAGCTTCCTATTTCCATTCAGAACAAAGCTCAGCCTCTCTGCCATCATTTTCCCTTCTAGAAGCTGCTCTTTATTTAGCCTTTTACAATGAAACAAAATAAAATCAAATCTCTTTTGTTAGAGATTTATGCGTTTTACAAAGGGGTCAGAGGAAGTTTAGACTAATATTTGTCAGGAAATAATATGAATAATATCTATTAATCAAGGTTGAGAGCCTTTGCATGACAACGATCCAGGGGGAGTTTTCACTACATTTGGTTTCCATTTCAGGAGCTTCCAGAAAGACAGCATTAATTGGAATTTTCCATTAAATTAAAGGAACATGGATAGCTGTGAGAACATGGGTAAGTCACTCAATTCCCTATTGCCTCAGTTTCCTCAAGTCTTAAAATGGAGATAGTAATGAGACCTACCTCCCAGGGATGTTGTAAGTTACTGGGATAACTGGAAAACTCTTAGCACACTGCCTGGCACATAGCATGCATTATAGAGATGTCAGCTATTCCTAGTTATTGGGAATCCAAAGACAATATATAGAGTCCCTGCCCTCCAGGACTTATAGATTGTTGGCTGAAATGCCCAGAGCTCTAGACTTGGAAGGAGGAAGACCAAAATTCAAATCCTGCCTATGACCCTTGCTAATTGCATGATGCTGAAGCTATTTTATCATTATTAAAATGGGACTAATGACTTCGGTCATTATCTCAGTGTTGTAAGGGGAAAAGGGGCTTAGATATCATGTTTTGCCCATTTAAAAAATCAGACATCATCTTCATGAGGTCATTGGTCTTTTTGGAGAACAAAGCACAAACAGCATAATGGTAACCAGTCCATAAACATATATAGTAAGTATAGAAAAACAAGACAATTTTAAGGGAAAGAAACTAGCAATTGGAAGGGATCAGGAGAAGTCTCTCTCTCCCTATGGGACATTTGACATGAGTTCTAAGGGAAACTGGGTCTTCTAAGGGGCAGAGGTGTGGAGGAAGTAATTTGAGGTAGTCTATACAAAGGTATGGAACCACAGAATTGAATCTCATGTATAAACATAGAGTAAGAAAGCCAGTTTGTCTTGATCCCAGTTTGTCTTGTGGGAAGAGAATGAATATAGATTAAGCCCCCAAAGCCCAATACTTTACAGAAACAATAAAGTGGTAAAATTTCAATTAAACAGATTCTCAATTAACCAGGATCTGCTCTACCTTTTACTTGGGGGAAGGAGAAACAACCCATAAATGGATGATGATGATGATGATGATGATGATGATGATGATGAAGAAGATGGGGATGGGGAGGATGATGACGATTTGTTACTTAAAACTGAAACCCACACATTTTGGTAGGGAAGTGTCAAATGAGTGGCCCATAGGTTAAATGTAGCTCATAACACTTCTGAATGGCACTGAACCAATGTAATTAAAATATAATTGGAAAATATTTTTAAAATAAATAAAAGACATTAAAATATAAATCACATTACATTTTTAAATTAAACCAATATGGAGTCTATGGAGATCTTTATATAGATATAGATTTGAGTCTGATACTATTGTTTAACATCGTATTAAACAACATGGGAAGTGAAAAAAAATGTATAGATTACTCCTGATAAAATTTGGCACATCTAAAAAAAAATCACTGTCCTAATATGACTAACCACAGGGAGTACTCAAAAATATTTTTTTCAAACTTAAGTATCACCTATTGTATATGTAGCTACAAATTCTCTGGTCTTGCCTCCTCCTCCTTTTTTTTTTTTTAATTTTTGAAGGGTCTCACCCACTAATAGACTGGTTTCTTCATAGTCACTGAAGTAATCAAGATCCAGTTCTATGGTCCCTATAGAGGGCTACACCACCACTTATAGAGTCATCCCAGATGAAAAGCTGTCAGGATCTATTTCAGAATCTCTCCACAAGCCATAATTAGCCTCATGAGGCACAATCTTTCGACCCTAGTCTTTGGAAATACATGGTGAGAGCATTCTTCAAATATCTAACATCAAAGTAAGGTATTTCCTTTTATGTCTACTTCCTTTTTTTATAGATTCAATTAATATTTAGAAGAAAAAACAATTGTCTAGATAGTTTGATCTCTATATCTTTCAAATGATGTCTTATAACTGAAATCTAGTGATTTATGGGCAAATATATGAAAGTGATAATGATGATGATATAGCAAATTATTACTTGAAATAAGCTCATTAACTTTGTACCTTAAAGCAAACATGGAGTAAAAATGCAAAGAGAGATTTTAAACCATAACATTAACCATAACGGAGATATAAAATGAAACTGTGGCACACGTATATAATTGGGAAATTTTTTTTAAATGTCATAAGAAATTTAAAACAAAAACATCCAAGAACTACCCAATCCCCAACCCCTATATAACCTTCTCTTTTCAGTATTCAGTTTCTTTTTTTTTATCCTGACCACAAAGAAAGAACTTGACTCCCTGTGATCCAATTCAGAAGTTTCAGACCATGTCAGGAGTGCCTAATATTTTTCTGTCAGGAAAAAAAGAGGAATAAGAAAAAGAAAACAGAAAGAAGAAAAGATCTATCTTATGAGTAGTGGCAGAAATATGCCTTCTTGGCACTAATGTTGACATGCTTCTGATCCCTATGTATTACAAGGTTCCCTTGGCAATCTAAAAGAGCAATTTTGCTTGAGGAGGCAGTAAGTTATAAAACCCTTGAGGGTTCCTCCAGCTACTGATGGGAATGGATGGCCACATGTTTATGGATGCTGTAGAGGATGAGGACACAGGTTACCCTGAGTGACTGAATGCACTTATATAAAGATAGTTGATGATGGTGGTAGTGGTATTGAGCTCTATATTTCCAGTTGGAATTCTGTGAATCTAAGATCAATGCTGGTGATCTTAGCTGCTCCTTTTCTGTATTCTCCCAGCACCTAGCAAAGTCTTTTGTAAATGACGACTTAAATAATAAATGCTTGGCGAATGAGAATCAGAGGCAAGTTCTTCCAACCCTTTAAAGCAATTAATGAAATACACAAATTAACCATTAGAAAGATCCTGTATCACACTATTGAAAATAAAATATCTATATCAAAGATAGACCTGAAGTAATTTAAATAAATAATTATAACATCAAGCTCTCCAAATACTAGTACATATGTGCCATTTAAAGTAATAATGTGTCCCCAAGGGATTAGGAATATAATATTTAATGTACAAAAGTTTGTTGTTCACTAAGATTAAAATTTGAAGAATTCAACTATTGAGCCATTCTTGCCTCTTTCCTACCAAAACAAGCAGCAGCAGCACCACCACCACTCCTAAGAAATGAATGACACAATTGAATGATGCTGTTCCTGTACAGTACAATGGAAAAAACCAAGGGGGTGAATGTAAATGACAGGGAGAAGCAGTTTGCTGAACAAATAATGGAATCCTTGGGACAGATAACCATTCTCTTATAGAATTCATGATCAATGAAAAAAAGTGAAAACCTAGTCTGAAATGTGCCCTAGATTCTGGAAAAGCACTTTTTAAAGGGTTAAAGGAAAATATAGATAGGGTCCAATGGTCTTATAGTCAGAGGCAAGTCCATAGTCTAGAAATGCAAAGCTCTCAATAATGAAATTCTGAAAGTGCACAAATGCAAAGGAGGAAGAGAAGGAGACATAAAACAAAGAGTAGACAAGCTTCATGAAGAGACCACCATGGCTAGATATGGACTCTCAGAAAATGGAAGTCAGAGAAGAATGAACACGAAAGAATTCCATATCGTCGAAAAAATAGTGTAAAGAATAGGAAAGAACAGAATTAGTCACATGACAATGGATGTTCTTATTTATCAAAGAAGGAAAAGAATTACTATTCAGGTGGATAGGTCAATAAATGGCAAAAAAAAAAATGCAGAAATAATCTACTCATTTCTAGTTTTTCTTGAGAGTAAAGTTATTTGGGCTAGAAAGGACAGACTTAATGGAGTTAAAGTTGAGATAAATGAGAAGATGCTAAAGAAGCACTTTGTGGCCTAAATGATTGAGTCACTAGATACCCTGAACTCCATTTCATGATACTGAAAAGACTATCATGTGATTGCTGCTTTTTTCATTGGTGATCTTTGAAAGGTCAGGAAGAGGTCCCACAAAATTGGAAAAGACAAATATTCTTCCAATAAAAAAAGATAAGAGGGTGGAAACTGAATTACAATCCAGCAAACTTCTGTTTTCTGCCTGATAAAATTATATAGCATACTATTCAAGTAAGAACTTCAAAACAGTTAGAAATGGAAGTACCAATCACTAAAATCCAATATAGCTTCACCGAGATCCCATCATACCAGACTAGCCTCATTTCCTTTTCAGCAAGGTAAGCTGACTAGTAGACTGGGAAAATGCTATAGAAATAATATACTAAAATTGAAGCAAATTATCTCATTTTATTCTTGTAGATAAAGCAAAAAGATATGCTTTACATGGTGATGTGAGAAGATAGAGTCAGAAAGGTTGAATGATTAGAACTAAAGAGTAGCCACTAATGAACCAGGGTCAACCTGAAATTAGATTCTTATGAAGTGTCCCCAGGACTTCTCCTGCTCCTGTGTCGGGAAGCACTTTTATTAGTGACTTAAATAAAAGTATCAATGGCAAATTTGTCAAATGTAAAGGTAAAGCTGAGAGGACTTTTTATAACAAAAAAAAAAAAAAAAAAAAACAAATCAGATAAACTGAACTTCCAGAAGGATTAAATACATATATGCTTGTATGTTTATATGTATATGTGTGTGAATAAATGCATACATACATGTGTAATATATGGAGAAACATGTAGAAAACTCTGTATGGAAAAGATACAG
Source organism: Sarcophilus harrisii (assembly GCF_902635505.1). Classification (NCBI taxonomy): domain Eukaryota; kingdom Metazoa; phylum Chordata; class Mammalia; order Dasyuromorphia; family Dasyuridae; genus Sarcophilus; species Sarcophilus harrisii. The sequence continues at coordinate 12,330,140 of NC_045431.1, forward strand.
ATATTTTAAAGTTCCACGCTTGGGTTCCATAAATCAAGTTCTCATGTACAAGACAGAGGAGGAATAGCTAGAAAACAGACTTTTATGGGGAAAAAAAATCTGAGAGTTTTAGTGAGTTATAATCTCAAATGAGTCAACTGTATGCCATGGAAAGCAAAAATAAGATGTATGCCCTCCTAAACTGCCTTAAGCAAGGCAAGAAATCTGGAGCAATAGAGACAGTGAGGTAAAGGATAGCCTACTTTAGGAATGTCCTGGAGTGAAGTCGGAAGAGGGTGCCCAGACTGGTGAAGGGATCGGAGACCAGGCCAAATAAGTACAAATTGAGGATGCTGCCATATCACGATCAAGAACAGCCAAGAGAAGTGGGGGCATTTAATAACTAGGTCTGGGAATAAACACGATGCCTGTATTCACATAGTTGAAGGACTATGCAGTGGAGAATGATTAAATGGTTATAGCTGGTCCTGTGCCACTTAAGAAATAGACAAAGTATGATAAAAAAATGAAATTGGTTTCCCTCTTTCATCCCTTATTCAATTTGTCTATGTATAATAGCACTTCATATGCCTGAAAAGATAACAAAAATTCAAGGTAGTGTGCAATGACTCAGAATGGAAATCCGGGGCTGCAGAGACCTTGGGTGAATTTCCACTTCTGACATTTCTGAGATGGGAGATCATAGGCAAGTTGTGACCCCTCTAAACCCTGGTGTCCTTGTGGGAAAGTTGAGGGATTCTGACTAGACGGCCTCTTAGCTCTCCATCTATTTGTCCCTGTGTCCCCAGGAAACAAAGATTATACATAGCAGACGAGTTTCTAATCTGTGTCAATAGATAGAATGTTCATGTTAGGTACACAAAAGAAACCATACATATTGGTTAAAATACATATACACACTATATGTCCTTAGCATGATACAGACCATTAAGTGCTGAAGCGTTTCTGGCCTTCATCTCATAACATAGTTTATACTATTAGAAGGGTATAGACACTGCTACAATGGGAAGATTTGGGAAACCCTTTAGCCCTTACTGTCTATATCATGCTAAGGACACATTAGGAATATACATTAGGAAGGATAATGTATATAGACAGTGAGAAGGGTATGGGAAGAGGTCTGGGAAAAGGACAAGAGATAGAAAGAAGAAAGACAGATATCAGAACGATAAGCAAACATTTGATGGACATAAGGGGTTTGTGAAAAGCAATAGTAGGGAATGAGATATCAGTGGATAGGTTTGCATTTCAGATAAAGGACTTTATATTTAAACTGATTTGAACTTCATCTGGTTGGCGGAAGGGAGCCGAATCTCCAAAGAATATTTTGGAATGGCTGATTTCATGGCAGTGTCAATGTAGAGCAAGGGGGGAGATTCAAGGCAACTGAGACATGAAAGGCTCTGTCAACCACAACTCCTAATGGATTTCTGTCAGGGCAACATCTAAGCTGACTCTCAGGCATGTACATGGGCAAACAAGCTGCGTAATGGGTTAATTAAAGAAGAGAGGAATTGTCTACCTGTTTCCCAAAGAAATATGTCTCCCGTATGTTTTCAACCAGAGATTTTGACATCTTTTTTTATGAAGCCAAATATAAAAAAACAGTGTATCTCTCTTCCCAGAGATAGAAATGTAAGTTTTAAGGATCACTGAATACTGGTGAAGTTACCTAGGTAACACATTACGTAAAATACCTGCGTGGATTAAATTCTGATTGTAAGATTTTCTTTTCCTTTTCTGTCTGTTTTTAGAAAAAGGAGCACAGATTTTGGAACCAAAGGCTTCACGCAGCAAATAAATCAAAAAGCTGGATAATTGATTCTAAAGCATTTCTGTAACTATTTGTTAATTTAGTCTCTTTTCCTCTGAACTGCTACTTATTTATAATAATTCAACATCTGCAAAACTCTAAAAGAGGTCAAATGAATCTACAAGATCCAGTCTCTTTGACCCCTCAAAGGCAGATCGATATAGATGTTTGGCAGTTTTGTGAAGTAGAAAGCACACTGGACTGTTAGTCAAGAAGAGCTAGGAATGACTTCTGATTCATAGGCTTATTAACTCTGAATACAAACAAATCATTGAATCTCTGAATATCACTTTCTTTACCTGAAAAATGGGGATAATACGAGCATTTACTTCACAGGATTATTGTGAAGATCAGTACAACAAAAATGTTATCTGTTATGATCACTGCAATTAATTGGGGAAGTATTTTGATGTGGGGGTGGCGAGGGATCACAGTGAATAGAGTGCTGGACCTAAAATCAGGAAGACTTCCACAAAACCCAATTTGTCCCAGTTTCCTCATCTATAAAATGAGGTGGAGAAGGAAAGGGCAAACTCTATCTCTGCCAAGAAAACTACAAATGGGGTCCCCAAAAGTAAGATTTGACTGAAACATCCAAATAAGTATGAATTATTAGAAAAGCACCAGGCTTTGAATCAAGAAGGCTTTCATGGCTTTGGATATTTCATTTGATTTTCTCATAAATAGGGCTGATACATATGTTCTTTATATATCTCAGAGCATTGTTTAGGGATAAGATGAGAAAAATATGGCTTTGAATGTTGTGATTCAGCATGGGATTTGAAAAAAAGAATTGAAATAAAGATTCATTACTTATTATTTATTTGCCCATACACCTGCCTTATTATCCTTGAAAGAGAAAACAATGTGATGTGGTTTCCAGGTTATAAAATATTAAAGCCAGATAGTTCAGAATATTATCATAATAACAAACTATGTTTAAAGATTATGAAGTACTTTACACTGATTATCTTGTGTTAGCTGCCTTCACAATGATTCTGTGAGAGAGACAATACAGGTACATATTGGGCCTTGCTGACGAGAACACTTAAAGGACTTGTCCATTGTTTTAAGTCAGGAGTCCACATCTTACCTCTAAAGCTTCTGCTTCTATTCCACCAAAATGGTCTTTCTAAGAAGCCTGAGATTCAAGCTTTGATTTCCTCAAATCTGCTGAACAATCACTAGCAAAATTTGCTTGATAGTAATAATAATGATAGTATTTGTGCAACATTTTAAATTTTGCAAAGAAAATTATATAGATCATCTCATCTGAAACTCCCAGCAATCCTGAGAGATGGATCCTAGGCTATTATTCTTATTGTGAAAGATGGATTCAAATAAAAAAGGATCCAATGAAATATTGTTTTGTTTGTTTATATGCACAGAAGAGAAGTGAAGGAGTTTAGAAAGAAATATAGACAAGAAGGATAATTTCTTAAAGTAATGAATACCATTTATTATATACTTTAAGAAAATGAAATTGTTACAAAATGGAGGGGAAAAATGTCCCACCTGGCTGTTGTGACATTCTCTCTATAATCTGTTTTTCTTTATATAATGATCATGTCAATCTGAGGTCATCTATAGTGAAAGTTCAGATCTTTTTAATCTCTATATTCTGATACCAGGTAACCCCAGCACAGAAGAGAGCCTGGTGAACTTCTGAGAGATAAGAACTGCAAGACTCCAGCTGCACAGCCTTCCCCACCAATGTTATAGTTTTACCTGCCTATCGCCAAAATATTTACATGAAAAATGAAAAAAAATCATAATTCAACCATCCTGCTGTTCTATTTGCATCATACCAAGTGATAATCAGCTGGATTTTTCACTTTTTGTTCAATTTAATTGTCAATGTGTAAACAGAATCCTGCCACAGAACAATACACAAAAACCTATTCTTTAATAGGAAACTGAGGTATCTTAATACAAAGTGAAACATATGTTTCTAAGTATCAGATACATTTTAAAATCCCACTGTTTACAAAATTGTTTGTTTTTCAGGATATTTTGTGTCAATTAAGCAAAGAAACAGGAGGTGTCTGAAGCTGGGTTTGAACTCTGGTCTTCCTGACTCCAGGCCCTGTACTCTATCCACTGAGAAAGCTATCTCCTTCTAACTTGTACCCAATCTATTTAGAATCTCCTATGTTCTTCTGCTCACTCTGTACCTTTCTGGCTTCCTCCAGGATCCTGAAAAGTCTTATTAGATAGCATTTCATGTGTTCCTTACTTTACCTTACTTAATTCAATTCCTTTCTTACATTTGCTTAATTCAATTCAATTTGAGCAATGTAATTATATAGTTACTATGTGCACTGTTCTTGGTACTGGAAATAAAGACCAAGATGAGACAGTCTCTGATTTCAAGGGTTTTCCACCCTACTCTCTGATTGCAATATATACACTTTCAAATTATATACTTAATTATTTCAAGATTAATGTAATAAAGATATCAATTAAGTATATCCACTTGAGGTCACCCCTCAATCGGCGAATTGATCTATTGTATCTGAGTTCTAGGAAAATCTAGGAATATGTGTAGATATTTTTTGATAAAAATGTAATTTCTATCATTACTTATTCAGTTAACATAGAAGCCCTCATTCAGTTTGTTATTTTTTAATAAAATTAGAGAAAACTCTCACCATAAACAACTGCTTAAACATCTCAACAACAGTCATAATAACTAACATTTATATTGCAGTTCAAAGTTTATAAAGACATTACAAGTACTACATCATTTGAGTACAACAACTCTGAGGTTTTTTCAGATGAAAAAAACAAAGGCAGAAAAAAGTGAAAATAATATGCTTCCACAGCTAAGAAGTATCTTAGGCAAGAAGTGAACTAAAGTTGTCATGAGCATGTTGAGCTTGAGATGACTAAGGACATCTGAATAAAAATGTCAATGATGATACCTCTCTGAACATACTGGATCTTATTTAATTCGAAAAGCTTCATACTTATGAACTACTTATTCCCTGGTAGGAGAACCTTGAGGTCCCAGAAAAGAAAGTCCTTGGTAGCAGTAAATGATTCATTGTCAGAAACTGATACGATTCTATGAGTGAGAATTTCATTAAAGATGATGTATTACCACCTGCTTTACCAAAGTGCCTTAAGGACCATGGGATATTTTCATCTGACTTGTGACAAAAATATTCTATATATATGATCCCCCCCATCAGTCTGTAAATTTAGGACAAGGACTAGCTTTTCTATTTCCATCTCCCTTGTTTAGTAGGATTCTGCTTTCACTAGGCACATAATAAAATAGATATTCCTCCACACAGTAAATGGGACGTTAATTAGAAATATCAAGTGCTATTAATCTGATGGCAATGTTGCAAAGCAGAAAGAAGAGTGACTAGGAGGCATCAGGAACTGGATTCAAATCCCACCTCAGCTGTTAAATCCAGGTATAAGAATAGGCAAATCACTTGCTGTCTCTGGGTCTCATTTTCTTAATTAGTTGACTCTGAGGTCCCTTCCTAGTTCCAATCTATAACCCTATACATAGTTCCTAAGTTTTGAGGTTCATAAGGGTAATGTAACAGTCTTATTTTTGTATTGTCCCCCATCAGTATAAATATATGTGTGTATATATACACCTGTGTGTAGTGTGTACATATGTCTATATACCATCTGTGTATCTACTGTATCATAAGTATGATGCTCTCCATATAAGACACTTCAATGTGTGTTACAATTGGAGAAAACGACTCCCTCCCTGCTCTCAGAATCACCCCCTCCTCCAGCTATGAATTCTCAATTCTCAGGGATTTTAACCTAATAGCTTTCTGCTAGGGCTTAGTAAGCTTAACTTTAGCATGATTATTGCTCATGGCCTCTGTTAACCTCAGCTGACAAAGGTTCAAGAAGATCAGCAGGCCCAATCTTACAGAATCACAAATTACACTATCAGAAAGTTGGAGAGAAGTCTAGTCAGGATTTTAGTCACCATGCTACCAAAGGGTCCAAAACAGGAAAAAAAAAAAGATGAGGAACCCTCAGAAAGGAAGGCACAATTCTTCTGCCTCTAACTAGAGCCCAATAATCACTTATTGACAATTTTTTTATTCAATGAGCTTTAAGTTTATAAATACAAAATTATAAACCCATTCAAATAGCATTGCTCTCAGGGAACAGGATGCAGAACAGCTTTAGTTTCTTTTGGGATTTGAGGGCAAGATGATGAGAAGATGGGATAGAATGGAAAACTGGGCTCCATTAGAAGCCTCTAGGAGGCCTAAGTGTCCTAGGGCTGGGAACAGTGGTAAGCACAGAAGGGGTAGCAGGGAAATTGTCCCATGTATGACCACAGATAAAATTGGACCTAAGTCATGGTCTCATAGAATCCAAGGGCTGGAGGGCTGTTATGGAAAGAGAAGCAGATTTTTTTTTAAAAAGGAAGTGTTTATCTTAAAATTCTTTGGGCTTATGTAATTTTAAAAATAAATATTTCTTCCAATAGTGACTTCATTTCTAATCTTCAGAAAAATCACACAGAGGCAAATGACCCAATATACAGGTGTGGGATGGGGTTCGGGGACAGGGAGCATGATAGAAAGACAAGAGCAAGTTCGTACTAAAAGATAGGTCTGAACGTGTGAAGAAAGGGCATAGTAATAGTTGGTACTTCATAAAAAGAAAGAAAGAAAATAATTCTTATTATCTTCTGTTGGACTTCCCAGTGATCATTTCCTAGGTTCCAAAAGTCAAACAATTTTGGAGAATTAGGGTTAATTCCTAGATTTAGGATATCTGAGTTAAGAGACATCTGAAATCTAGTCTCCTACCAGCACGTGAGCGAAGTCTGACAGATTTCAAGATTCCCTGGCCTTGGTCACTTGGCAGTATTCGAGCATGACCCTCTTTCCCAGTCCCTGCCCCATCCTTCTCTCTTTCCCTCTCTTTGTCTCAGTTTCTCTCAGTATGTGTCTATGTCTGATAGATAGGTAGATGGATATCAATAGCTATATTTATAACTATATATAATTATATACATATGTATATGTAAACATACCTGTTTACACCCAAATGCATATACACATATATAGATGTGAAAGTATGTTTGTATTTTTCCCTTTGCAGTATTTCACAAAATATAAGCAGGATATTTTTGGTAACTCTCTACTTTTCTTATAGTTTGTACATTGCATTCAGCATGAATTTATACTCCTCAGTCTCATTGGATCGTGTACATGTATTTTTTTTTTTTTGCTGAGGCAATTGGGGTTAAGTGACTTGCCCAGGGTCACACAGCAATGTAAATGTATACATTTAATATTTAACATCAATCCTTAAAAGACACTGGACTTATAACATGCATACTTTGACCGTGTGTCTGATAGAAGAACAACTCAAAAAACCCCATTCAGTTTATCCAACATTAATAAGACACTTGTTGGAGGTACCGCGATCTATACTAGAATCACAATGGATCATCAATCCTTTGTTCTTATCCCACAATCTGCCTCTGTTTTGTTGTTGTTGGTTTTTTTTGGTGTTGTTGTTTTGTTTTGTTTATTTTTATCTTGAACTTATATGCCACCTAATAAACTAATAGTGAATCAGTGAATTTATCTGTATATACCAGAATATTCCTAGATCTCTTTTAGTAGTTGAAAAAAATTAAACAAAACTCCAAACAAAGAGGTTGGCTATTGATTGAGAAATGGTTGAGCAAATTATGGAATATCAATGCGGTAGAATATTAGTGCAACATAAAATAATGATGATGATGATAGATGATATTTTCATGGAGCCTAGTACGTGTCAGCCACCAAGCTAAACACTTTTTACAAATGCCAGCTCGATTGATCCTCCCAACAACCCTGGCAGGTAGGCGCGATGATTAATATTCTCATTTTGCAGATGAGGAAATGGAAGGAAACAATGGCTTGCTCAAGGTGGTGTTGCTAGTAAGTGGTGTCTAAGGTCAATTTGAACTCTGATCTTCCTGATTCCAGGTCAGCACTCTGTCTATTGTGCCACAATAAAATGTACAAGGAATACAGGAGAAAAGTATATACATACATACCCACATATTTATATGCATAAATGCTTATATATGCATATATGATATGCATATGTATACATTTATAGATGTATACATATATATATATATAGGATGAGAAAAAATATAAACATATTAACTATAGAAATGTAAAGGAAAACAAATCTTGAAAGGCTGCCACATTGAATAAATTTCATGCCAATTTTTAGAATGGAGATGAGGAAGCATATTTCTCTCCACTTGGTGAGTAGAGTGACTATAGATTAGGAATGTCTCATATGTACTGTCAGTTATGGTGTTATGAAGGCTGATTGGCTTGATTATTTTTCTATGTTACATGGGGACACCATTTATTGACATGAGAGTGTATATATCACCAAGGATTGTGATATAAAATTCAGTAAAATATAACTGATAAAATTTTCAAAAAATACAAAGCATTCCTTTTAAGTTTTTCTTAATTATCTTCTAATTAAACAAAACCAACTGTTTGATCTCAACATTTTATAGCTCAGGGAATTGAAACCTTCTAAGAAGGTTCTCTGTTATCTCCTGAAACTGACCACATATTCATTCTGGAAGAGATGGATTAAAGAATAAAGTCATATTTATCATAAGGTTTACAGGTTCCTTAAAGATAGTCCATATGTATGTGATAACAAAAGCAATGAAAAAGTGCCAAATCAATCCAATAGCTGGATCCTTTTTTTGTCCAGAAAATCCCAGGGAACATTGGAGATAGCTGCTGGAATAAAATGAACCAGACAAGTCTCTGCATCATGGCCAAAGTCACAATTTCAGCTGAGATGGCCAATATTCATGTACTTATCTATTGATTCATGGTCAACACAATCTTTCTGCCAAGTAGAGTCAGTCCATCTCTTTGTAGTCTCCTACAGCCCACCTAGTTCATTTCCAAGTCATTGATCATGATTTTACCTTGAATGCCCCATTTCAAACAGAATAAAAGGGATAGAAATAAATAGGATAAGTCATCAAGTGATATGTAATTTGTCCAAAGACCTTTATATGTCTAGAGTGCTTTTATTTATTTATTTATTTATGTTTATTTATTTATAGATTTCTCTTGTGCTTTTTTCCCCCAGATTAGGCCTCTGACTAGTGATAAATACTACCAATGAAGGTAAGGACCTCCTTTGATATTCTTATAGAATTGGAGATGGGGAGACTAAGGTGTTAAATGACTTGAACAGAGATAATACATTTACTATGTGCAAGAGATGCATTATGAATGTAGATCATCCATACACTAAGGCCAGTTTTCTATTAATCCAGACTGAGCTTTTTAAATTCATTTCTTAACTCAATCCTCATCATAGTTGGGTGGCAGACAGATGTTAGCAATAATAATATAGGTCAATCAATTAAATGATTTTGATTGATTTCCTTTTACAAGGGAAGAAACTCTTAGCTAGCAGTTTTGAGTAACCCAAGGACATCTTAAGTTGCTATAATATGTTGACTCTATCTGATGACCTAAATTTGGTTTCAGGGTAACTCAGGATGTATCTTTCACTTAGAAATTTGCACAGAAAGTTTTCAAAATTCAATTGCCAAAAATTTAAGAAAGGAAAACAGAGATGTGTAGTTTGTGAATTAAATTTCACCCAGTTAAAAAGAGGGAGGGGGGTGATCCCTCCATTTTGTCACTTTGTTAAAAGATGATAGGAAAAAAAATGACTTTCACAATGGAATATGACAGCAATGAGTCACTTAAGAGAAGACCTTCCCCATTTAACCAAAATGGAGTATGATGAAGACAATACTGATCTTGGAGTCAGAAATAGATAAGTTCAAATCCCATGTCAGAGAAACATTAGATTTGTAATCTTAGGTACTCTCTCTGGACCTCAGTTTGTTCAGCTGTAAAATGATAAAATTATATTTGATGTCTCCTAGGATCCATTCTAGGCCCCAATTTATGATCCTATAATCCTAGAATACTTGAATTTGCAAAGCAGTATTACCGTAAATGACAGCCATTAGTGAGACATACTGAAATATCTGGAAGAATCATTGCTTATAATTTAGTGGAGGGATTTAGGAGTGGAGAGTGAAAATACTTAATCAAAAGAGAATTATCAATAAGAGATTTTTCTTATATATTCAGTCATTTTCAGCCATGTCCAATTTTTTAGGATTTTCAAAGATTCAGAAGTGGTTTGCCATTTCTTTTACAAGCTCATTTTACAGATGAGGAAATTAAGGCAAACAGTGTTAAGGGACTTTCCCAGGGTCACACAGTTAATAAATGTCTGAGGCCAGATTTGAATCAGGAAGATGACTTCCTGACTCTAGACCTGTCACTATATCTACTGCAGCACCACCTAGCTGTATCTTTTCTTATATATTAATATTCCATGTACTATGGCTAGGCTCTCCTTACCACCCACAAAGACATATAAATATAGAATTGCATATAGCTATAGATATGTACATATAAGAACATGACTCTTTGTGTATTGCCTTCTCCATTTGAAGGTGAGTTCCTTGAAAGCAGAAGCCACGTCTTTTTGCCTCTCTTCACAGACCTACCTCTTAGCACAGATCCTGGTGCACATTAAGCACTCATTTAAAGTGTGTTGACTGAGTGGAGAAGAGAATGGTAATTGGATCCAAATGTCCCATGAATACTGAGAAAAATCAAACAATAATTACCAAGGTTGAAGATTCTGTGGCTTGTATGTTTTTTTTTCTCTAAAGAATTAATGGCCTTATTTTATCATCAGATTGTATCATTTACCAATTCATTCATTTTGCCCTGGACCTACAATTTCATCTTTATGGAAGAGATTCTCCCTCCTCCAATGAAGATTAGCAACTGTTTGCTTTTTCTGACTAGTCGAGGGACACGGAGTAATATGTCTGGTCTCGGTCACCCAGCCAATGTGTGTCAGATGTAGAACAGGAACCAGTGCTTTATCTTGTACACTCTGTTCCTCTCTCTTTTAGTTATTAATATTATGATTTTCATTAGAAGATCTTAGTCAATAGACTATTAAGTTTCTTGAGGGCAAGGTTCGGTCATATTTCAGCACTTAGCAAGGCAGACAGCATAAAGGATCATTGATCTAAAGCTGAAAGATATCCCAGAGGCCATTGAGTTCAACAACCTCCTCATCTAGTGAAAAAAAAACAAGCAAACAAAACCAGAGAAATCAAGTTACTTGCCCAAGCTCGTACACATAATAGGTGATCAAGTCCAGTTTGGAACCCAAGTCCTGTGAAATGACTAAAATCCTTACCTAATTTCCCAAGGCAGGTTGGTCCCAAGCTAAGATATTTGCTATTGTTGTTGTTATTTTTAATGCTATAATCACAGTTATTTATTTCAATGGTCAAACAATGATAATAGAATGACCCAAAAGATTAAATGGCCGTGCCCAAGTTGCTAATATGCAATCAATTCTAACTTGAAAAGTTATCATGTCTCCTGAGATGGAACTGAGAATTAAATAGACTTTGGATGGTTTTCAGTCACTAATATTGTACATATTTTCCACTTTAATTTAAAATAACAACAATGTTCTGAGTAAGACTAATGGACTCCCCTTTTGATCAATTCTGTTCATGCCCCAGTTGGGAAAACAAAACTATAAATTATACTAATTCTCATTCTGGCTTACTGATTTTCAGCAGAGAGAAAGGGAGAGGGGAAAGAGGGGGGAAGACAGAGACAGAAAGACATCCAAAGAGAAATACAGAGACAGAGACAGTGAAGAAAGAGATTGCAAGGAGGAGAGAAAGGGAGAAAAAGAGAGACAAATGGAGGAGGAACAGAGAGGGGAAAAAGGAAGGGAAGGAGGGAGGAGGAGGAGGAAGAGGATACAAAGAGAGAGAGAGAGAAGACTCAAATTATCATAAATTAATCATCATCTGGACCTATAGCCAATCACATCCAATGCATTCTCCCTCACCAACATGATGAGAAAGCTTTGGCACAACCAGAATCAAGCTGAAAACCTGTTAAATAATTTAAGATTTGTTCATTCTTGTTATAAGAACCCCACCTCCATTCCTACAAGCAATTTGAAAGGAAAAGCATTGATTTTTGTGATTGATAGATGGGCTACAACCCTATTTCCCATGCACATCATAACTGATGGCATTTCAGCTTTTGCCAAATCAGGCTTGCCAGGTGTGTAGTAAACTCCATGGGACCTTCTGGTAACAGCATGAGGAACAAGTAGAGCTACTTCTACCTGGCAAGTTTGCTTCTTGCAATGGTAATTGCTCCATGTTAACTGAGAAAATACTAAACCTATTCCAAGCTTTTTCATCATCTAAACTATTGCTACAATGTCCTTACTTGAAATGACTGAAGGTCCTTGTCCATTGTGCTACCATGTAGAAAGACTAGGAGTAGCGAGCTTAACAGAAAGCTACAATATATCGCCTGGAATTGTCCTGGCATTAAGCTGTAGCTACTGTGTGGCAAATGCTCTGCAGTTACTCTTCCATAGTCCACTTGCGCTGGCAGGCTGGGGTCATCCTACGAAAGCTATTGCCTCTGTAAGTGTTTCAAGGCAGGCTAGAAGCGGTATCCTTGTCATGCTCTATAGTTCATGAGCCCCCACTGATACTCTTCTACTGATCAATTTATTAGCATTTAGAGAGAAGTGCTTACTTAGGTGATATAGTTTTTTTTTCTTTTAAAGTTGGTATAAAACATGTTCCCCATCCACATCCACCTCTATGACATTTTCCCATAAGTACATATAGAATCCATTTTCTTTTCTTGTATATTAATATTCCTCTCCCACATGCATGTATTATTCTTAGGTTCTCCTTACTACCCACAAAGACATATAAATATACAAGTGCATATAACTATAGATATATACATATAAGAACATGATTCTTTGTGTATTGCCTTCTCCATTTGAGAGAGCTTTGGACCTGAGAAGCACATGTGACTTGGACCTAGGAAACATATGTGACAAGTAACTCATGGAGTACAAGTTGCTGGAAATCCTTTTCTGCCTTTTGTTGGGGATTCACGAAGCTAGATATGATGTAACTTTCTGTTGGAGAACTGATTCCTGATTTCAAAATACTTAAATTATTCTCAGTTCCCCATTCAAGAACACATGACTTTTAGGTATTCTGAGGATGCTGCAAAGACACCAAGGTAAAATCCAAGTCCTTCAACCTTCCCAAATTCAAAAGATCCAGCTTTGGTCAAAGAGGGCAGGGAGGAACCTAACAGATGCTTGGTTGGAATAACCTCTGCTTCTCCCATGATTCCAGATACTTCAATCCAGAGTGCCACGTTGCAGCCTCAGCACTCTCATGTGCTGCCTGTACTAGATTAAAATGAAATTGGAAAATATTTTAAAATAAATAAAAATTGAATAGGATATAGATTATGTAAACATGTGGTTTTCTAGATTGAACTGGATGAATGGGATCCTACTAGACAGTTTAGTGGCTCCCATTTTGATTTGAGCTTGACACAAACTGCTCTAATCCTTGGATTACAAAGAGATTGGTTATTTTATAGAATATTGGAGTTTCCTCCTCAGTCAATGGCAACAAACTTCCATCAAAGCATCATTTCATTTCATTCAATGATTTTGGAGGACTTTTCTAATCTCTTCCCTTGATTTTTTTTAATTTAATACCATTGTTTTAACTGATTGTTTCAATAGAGATATATATCTTATCCATACCCAACTCTTCTTCTTACCATAGATAGAGTCAGAGCTTGGAGTTCTTCAACTTGAAACAGAAGTCATCTGGAGGTTGGCAGGGGAGAGCCCCACACAGCCAGAAAGAGAGAGACGCACAAAGAGAGTGATAAAAATACCGGAGACATTACGATATGACAGGCCATGATAAAGGTTAATTGGGATATGACCTGTTCTCCAGAGAGTTGCGTCCATTATCATAAAGAAATTGGGAGCAAAGGAAAGGTGACCCCTCTGAAGAGGGTTGGGAGTCTGGGGAAGTTGGCCTGGGTTTTCTTAAGAAAACAGAGCCCTGACACTGAGGTACCAGGAGAGGACAATATGGCACCAGACAAGGGAAGAAAAACCTCAAAACTATACACATCTTCTCAGAAGCTGGTGTCCTGGGGCAAAACACACCAGCTATCCCACCCTAATTATATCTCTGGACATTGAAAATCATATGGGATTTACAAATGGTATTAAATATTATTGAGCAATAAATGTGTTTCCATTAGACAATCCCAAACTGCAACTAGTATTCTGAGGCACTACTTTGAGACTCTGATACTTCCCCATAATTCTGATGAAGTTCATTTTCCCTTTGGCAAAGAAAGACCATAGCAGGAGAGTAATGTGAAGCTAAGCAAAGGGTTCTACAGCAGAGAATGATGATACGCTTCCCCCTTTAAAAAGAAGCTGGCACTTCCTGTTTATCAGCGCTGTCTGAGCCTGTCTAATGGATGTCGCTCTGCCCATAACAAATGGCAGGGCCTTTTCATGCTTTTTCCCTTTGCTTGATAAAAAGCTGATCACTCAATTGCTCCTCCTATTGATTTGCTTTCTTTTCTTCCCTTAAAACCTCCTTTTTGAAAAATGGTCTTGTCCATACAAACAAACCACATAAATAGAAGATCCATCTACTCTTCTGGAAAGGACAGTGAAGTGTTATTCTCATGCCCTGAGCTCTAAGTCTTGATTCAGTGGCAGTCTGTAGTTTCAAATCATCCTTCCCCACCCCCACCCCAAACTTGCTGATTTCTAGCCAACTGTACAGTAGTTTAAAAGCTAGATGCTTTGTGCAAACCAGTTTAAACTGCTTAGAAAATAAAAGACAAATCCATGTTTAGCAAAAGTTGCCAGCAATTGGTTAAAAAAAAGGAAAAGAAAAAAATAAAAGGAAAACAAAAACAAAACAAAGAAAAATGCTTTGGATGGAAGAGCAATTTCAATAAAGAAATGCAATTCAAGTAATTGAAACCATCCCTGAGAAAGAGCTTGTGTAGTGAGTGAGCCAGAAAAGAAAGAATAAAACAGGCTAATATAGGAACTTAGTCACCCAGGAAACAAAGCTAGCACCCCCAATATCTTCTATCCTAATCGAAATGATGCTGGCTGCTGCAGCAGACTTGTTCAGATTGCAGAGGAAAGAGAATGTTGTTGTTGGGTTTTTTCCCTGACTTTCTGTTGAAACTTGAAGAAAGTTAAAAGAAGGAGGATTGTGGGGCAGAAGGCTTTCAGTGTGGTCTTACTGGCCCAGGTGTAAGGAGAAGGCCTTGCTGATCACCTGATACCCACCAGATGGCAAGGCCAGAGGCAGGATTTTTCAGGAAAGACAGATGCAGTCATCTCAGATGTTGTGCTACTTCCAGACCCCTAAGAGGTAAAAGAACTTCTGGTGATCTGAGAGGAAATGGATAGTTAAGAATGACTGAACCCCCTGAGCCTAAAATCTAAAAGGTTTTACAGGATTCTGACAAGAAAATGGGGGGAAAAGAAGATGGGGAAGTGAGCTGTGGGGATGGTGGCAGCTGCTGCTAAAAGCTTTAAGGAGGCCATCAGCCTCTATTTGTTGCTAGAGCAGCCTACTGTCAAACCTGAGAGAAGCAAGAATTACAGACTGGCCTGTGATGTGCTTTCCTGGCCTAGAGCAAGAAAACTACATGATGACATACAGGGACAGGACAAATTTTACAGTCTAAGAGACCTGAATTTAAAATTCTGGCTTGTATTGTGCCAGTTTTTGGTGACCTAGGTAAGTCATTTAATCTTTCTGTGCCCCAGACTATTCTCTCAGATAGGAATTGTCAAACTGAGATCCATGAACTTCTTGTGATAAACTGATAGATACATGGATGGATGGATAGATAGAAAAAAAATTAAATCCTATATATTTTCTTTAATTCATTTAAAAACATTCTGAGGCATCTGAAGATTCATATAATAGGATATTTTTGTGTACCACAATAAATAATATAATGAAAAAAATTTAAAAAAATACTTGGAAGATCTCTTAATAATACATAATAGAATTAGAAGAACAATTATACAAAAATAGCAACATTTTAGAGAAAAACAACTTTGATAGACTTTAGGATGCTCATTAATACACTATTAAGTATATTAAAATTATGAGTATAATAGAATGAGGATGAAATAGCTCTTCTCTTCTCCTGTCAGAGAAGAGATGAATTCAACATATAGAAAGAGAGATATATTTTCAGAGATGTCCAATTGTGGGATTTTATTTGGAGAAGCTTTTCTTTTTCTTGTCTTTTTTTCCCTTTTTATTCCTCAGCTTTGGAGGGGAAGGTATTTAGAGAAACATATTTCTCTAAAAAGTGGAGGAAGGGCAAAAGGATCCATAAGCTTCATCAGAATTTGGAAGAGTTTTGTGATATAAAAAGGTCAGAGAATTGCCCATCTACATTAAGGGGAAAAGTCCCACCAAAGGCAGGTTCCTTATCAAAGAAAGGTTTTAGTTTAAAAACAATGAATTGATTGAGTTTGCACAATGGAAACTGCAGTTCTTAGACCTAAATTTTATGGATGCTTTCTTTTGCTAGGTCCTACATCTTCAGCCTTGGAGATTCTTGCTCTTTCCATCAGATCTCACTGTTATTAACACTTGATAAAGAGAAAACAATTTCTCAATCCCTATTATACTTTATATTATTTATCATGGACAATTCTCTGAGTAGAAAAGATAGAATAGATCAATCAATCACCAACCCTACTGATCCTATCTCTTCTCCATATTTCACACCTGTCTCCTCTCTTCTCACATAGTAACCCTGTGATCTGCAAGCTGGATATATTGGAAATTGTAAGGAAGATGATGGCACTTCCCCTCCTCCCCCACTTCCCTCTTAGAATGCATTAAAGAAATAGTGTCTAGAGCCAATGAAATGAGACTTCTCCTGGTCAAACCACATGAGTTCTAGCTATCATAGTTTGGAGCTGACAATAAGCTAGAGCAATCTATCCAGAGGAACATGGTGGGAAGATGAGATTAGAAACACTTTCCCATGGGAAATAAGTAAAAGGATACAGTTATAGGATCTGCAATTGTTAGGGGCCCCAACCTAGGATCCATTGACTCTCACAGGCCCTGTGGACAGATTGAGGAGATCTATGAGTTTAATTGGGGTTGGGTGGGGAAAGGTATAACATTTATTTTCATGAACCTTTGGTTTCTTTTGTAATCCTACATAGCTTATTTTATACATTTAAAAATAGCATTCTAAGAATGAATCCCTAGGTCTAAATAGACTAACAAGGGGGTCCTTCACACACACACACACACACAGAGCGAGAGAGAGAGAGAGAGAGAGAGAGAGAGAGAGAGAGAGAGAGAGAGAGAGAGAGAAAGTATAAGAATCCCTGCTTTAGACTAAAGAAGGGACAGGATAGGCAGTCACCTTCAAATATTTTGAAGTTTTCATGTAGAAGCATGAAAATAGATTTATCTTGTGTGATTGCTCCAAGAACAGAATTAAGATCAGAGAGGAGAAATTTCAGAAGAGCAAAATTTGTTTGATATAAAGAAAACCCCTCATACCAACGAGCCCATCTTAGTGGAGAGAGGGCCAGATCAGGGCCAGATTTAAGTCTGACTCCAACATGGAGTGCATATGATTCCAAACAAAAGTCATTTAATTTCTTGTGTTCCTCAGGCATCTCCCTGAAACTCGAGATTGACATATCTCCATCGACAGCAGAGAGGAAGTGCCCTCGCCAGTAGCTCTTCGGACCAAAGAAAGCCAAAGGAGTGGAATGCTTTTTGACACATTGTTCCTCATCCTCAGAACTTTTAAGCAATGGTTAGCTAATCATTTCTCAGAAATGAATGAAAGATTTACACATAAGTTAGATTTTTAAATTGGATTAATTCAAAAGTCCATTTAAATTCTAAGATTCTGATTCCATTTTTAGAGGCAATGGAGTCTTCTATTTCACTGGAAAAAATGATTCTCTGAATTTCAAATGGTAGAGTTGATAGCAGGCTGAATTTAAAGTCAGGACACATCTGGGTTTTTATTCTTCCCTCCAAAACATAATAGTTATGTGACCATGATCAAGGAATTTAAAGTCTCTGAGTCTCAGTTTTATCAGTAAAATAAAGAAAATAATATAATTCATATAGTTGTTATGAGGATAAAATGAGAAAACACATGTAAAATGCTTCCTAAACTTAAAAGCCCCATTTAAATGTCAGTTAATATGACTAGTCATAACTTTTGTACATTGAGGCAAGGGTTTATGGGTAACAGGCCCTTTGGCGATCTGGACACTCATTCAGCCAGAAGTCAAAAAGCTAAATAAAATAAGACTAAGGCTGTCATATACTTATGAAAGTAAGTACATAGCCCTTGTTCTTTCTTTTAGGCTTACAAGTGTTTCAGAGAAAGAAACAGAATATTAGCTTTGTCACGTACTTGCCTCTAGAGCTCTATAAGATTAATAATACAGTCTGTTGAACAAAGGGTCTTCTTTTTTCTGTGTTCCTTGAGTAGCCTGATACGTGCTCTCAATCTTCCTTCCCTCTTCCCCGTATGCTTCTATTGGGCATATGATTCTTTTTGTTTGGGGGCTTTTTTTCCCTACCAACCTTTCCAAAAGTGTTCTGTGGGCCTCTGAGTAATGCAGTTCTAGTTTCAACAATTGAATGAAACATAATTTGAGTGGGAATTCCTATTAACATCTAATATCCATTTGGTTTAAAGCTTCTGTTTGCCATTATTTTGCTATTCCCCTCATGCACAGAGTTTATAATGTACTACAAAATCTGCAATTATAAGTGCCCACCATGAATAGGGCATTTGTAACTCAAAAAGATGCTATTCTGGAAATATTATACACAGCGGTGAAATGAGGTTTTTTGATTGTTTGGGATGTAGACATGGGGAGAACGTTTCTTTTTTTTATCTAAGATTTCATTTGAGGGGGAATCTCACCCTTCTTTTAGGAAATAAGCAGTGGTACCATTGTGCACCAAAGAAAAAGGATCATTATAAGGAGTTTTATGTGTTCAGTGCTTCACGATTTCATCCAATTATCACAGAGTACAACTCTTTGATTTCCACTCTAATTGCAGAAAGCATTTCTAATTAGTCCTAAATTACTTATCATTCTGTAAAAGCAAGTTTCTGTTTTGGCTTAATGGTGAAAAGAAACTTTTCAAGGTGAATGAACTTCAAGTTTGATGTGTTTCCTTCCATTGGAAGGAAACTATCTTCTTAAAGGATATCAGTGAGATTGTTGGCTGAAGAGAAAGGGTGGAGAAGAAAGGTATATGCTAAAGCAATCACAGGAATCATAAGGAGTGTAGATCTGAAAAGGAGAAGAGGAAACTTAGAGAAACAAGACAAAACATAAGGAGATTAAATGTCTTTCCCCACACAAATAGGAATTGTCAGAGAGACTATCTGAACCTTGAGCTTTGGGAACTCTCCTTCTAGGAGAAATCTCAAAAGCTTCACACAAAGGTCCTACGGAATCGATTGAATTTACATTTCTTGGGAAAATTATTTTTATATTTGAATTTCTATTGCTTAGTAAGGGATATGACATATAAAGGGGCCTGATATATAAAAAGCATTTCATAAAGGCTTGTTGGTTTTCTAAGTACAAAAAACCACAAATTCTCAATTGAAGAGTGAACCTTAACAAGACATTGTTGTATATCTTGAGAATATAATCCATGTTATGGGTGATAACACCAATAAGTGATTGGGGAGAGGGGAAAAGAAGGAATAAAGTCAAAGTTCTAATAGTAGCGAACTAGAAGTGTATAATCTATTGGTGGCATCAGAGCAGTCATTGTGGGTCATTCTTCAGGTCTAATCAGGAAGTGGGAGAGAACAATTACTAGATACCAGGCCAAAAGTACATGGATTAGAGAGCCATGTTACTTCTCAAGACTAGGACATGTAACTAACTCAATGTTTTTTTTAAGTCATTTCTCCCATTTGAAGTTTTCTTGGCAAAAATAATGGAGTGATTTTTGATTTCCTACTCCAGCTCATCTTATAGGCAAGGAAACTGAGGAAAATAGGGTTAAGTGAATTATCTAGGGTCATAGGGTAAATAAGCATCCAAAGTCAGATTTAAACTTAGAAGGATGAGTTACCCTGACAACAGGCCTGGTTGTTTCCACTGAACCACCTAGCTGTTTGAGGGGACATTAAACTATGAGTAAAGAGAGGAAAGAGTCCAAAACTCACCAAATCAGAGAACATATTCACATAGAGGGGAGTCCTATAAGGACATCTAGGTGGCTAAAGAATAGAATGAAGGGTCTGGATTCAGGAAGACCTGAATTCAAATCTCAGCTCAGATACTTACTAGTTGTTTGTTTCCAAAAAGTTGGGAAAAAACAGAATTATAGAATTTAAGATTTAGAAGGAACCACTGAGGCCTTCCAAGGCCTTCTATAATACAAGCAAAAAATAGGTACCAGCCTTTCATTGAAGATCAACAATGAAGATTAAATCCATTCTCTCTTAAGGGAAGAAGGTATGACAGACAAAAATATGAGTAGGTTATAATTCATATAAAAGCAAAATTGTCATGTCCATGATATAAAAAATCATATAACTTTCATATAAGAGATACATTCTTAACCCAATAAGAATTATAGGAAATCACAGAAGCTAAAAGACATTGGAACGCTTCCACACAAACAAAATTACAGCATCTGGGTTAAGAAAGGAAGTTTGAACAGTGAAGAAATATTTATATCAAATCTTCACATAAGCATTTGGTACTGAAGACTGTAGAGGGTGAAACTCTTGAGTCGATGCAATGAGGTCAGGACTGCAGAGCACTTGAGGCACTACTGATTGGACAATACTCTATGGGCATAAGCTTGGAAAATGACCCTTCCCACTATCCTGTGTTGGCTCGATGATTGTTGTATAAAGAGGATTGTAGGAGGGACTAGGGGGTGAAGTAAGACTAGCCAGAGTGTTACTTTTGTGGTGGAAGAGAAAGAAGGCAGTTGCGGAAGATCCCCTTCACTTCTACCCCTAAAGACCAAGAATAAAGACTAAGGAATTTTGCTTATCCTGACTCTGGCTGATTCTAAGGTATCCTGGGTGCTAGCACAGTCATCCCAGAAGACATATAACATTGTATGGATGTGTATATATATATATATATATATATATATATATATATATATACTTATGTGTGTACATACAGATGTGTATGTCTATATCTGTATATACAGATATAGACATATATATTATTAAAAGCCATTCCCCAATAGATGAGTGATCAAAGGATATAAATGGTTCTCAAAAGAAGAATTAGAAACTATTACCAACCACATGAAAGAAATGTTCCATATCACTAAATATAAGAGAAATGCAGATCAAAACAACTCTGAGGTTTGAATTGAAATCCAGCATAATGGAAAAGTTGACAAAACATGATAACAATCAGTGTTGAAGAACTTGTGGAAGTGTAGGTACACTTACAGATGATTGGTGGAATTATGATTTAGTGTAACCATTTTGGGAAGCAATTTGAAATTATCCAAATAAAATGACTAAAAGACCCACATTAACCTGAAAATATCACTACCAAATATTTTCATACAAAGAAATCCTTTACATTAAATAAAATATCTATAGAAGCATTTTTTGTGGTAGTAAAGATCTAAAGGTAAAATATATAAAGAACTGTGTCAAATTTATAATACAAGTCATTCCCCAATTGAGAGAATGTCAAAGGATATGAACAGATAATTTTCAGATGATGAAATTAAAATGATCTATAGTTATATCAAAAAAAGTGCTTTAAATCACTATTGATTAGAGAAACGCAAATTAAAAGAACTCTGAGGTTTCACCTTATATCTCTCAGATTGGCTAAGATGACGGGAAAAGATAATGATAAATGTTGGAGGGGACATGGGAAAACTGGGACATTAATACATTGTTGATGAAGTTGTGAAATGATCCAACCATTCTGGAGAGTAATCTGGAACTATACCCAAAGGTCTATCAAACTGTGCATATCCTTTGACCCAGAGGTGCCATTACTGGGCTTGTATCCCAAGGAAAATCATAAAGAAGGGAAAAGGACCCATATGTACAGCTCTTTTTGTGGTAGCAAAGAATTGGAAAATGAGTAGATGCTCATCATCTGGGGAATGACTGAACAAGTTGTTTTATATGAAGGTGATGGAATATTATTGTTCTAGAAAAAAAATGATGAACAAGCTGATAAACAAGGATTGAAAGGATTTATATGAACCAATGCTGAGCAAAATGAGCAGAACCAGGAATATATTGTATACAACAATAGCAAGATTATGTGATGGTCAACTATGAAAGACTTGGTTCTCAATGGTTCAGTGATCCAAAGCAATCCCCGATAGACTTTGGACAGAAAATGCCATCTACATCCAGAAAAAGAACTAAGGAGACTGAATGTAAATCAACACATGCTCTGTTCACTTATTTTTTTTTTCTGGTTTTTAATCTCTCCCATGGTTTTTCCTTTTTGCTCTGATTTTTCTCTCCCAATATTATTCATAAAGCAATGTATTAAAAATAAACAAATTTACTATAAGTACAAAAAGAACTGAAGGGGAAAAGGAGATGTCCATCAATTGGCAAGTGGCTAAATTAACTGTGGCATACAAATGTAATGAACATTAATATGCTTCCAGAAATAATAAAAATATGATGACTTGAGAAAAGCATGGGAAAACATAAGTGAACTGATACAGAATGAAATAAGCAAAGGCAAGAAAACAATATACACAAAGATCACCACAATGGAAATGGCAAGAACCCTCACAAAACAATTGAATATAAATGTTGTAAAATTACAAATTTTACCCCTCAAAAGTAATGAGAAGACCCCTCCCATTCCAATTCTTTTGCCGAAGTAGAATTACTATAGCTATGGAAAATCCCATATATTTTCAGACATTTTCATGTATTTCTGAACTTTGCTAATTGTTCTTTTCCTTTTTTTCCTTAGTAAACATTTGTGGACTTGGAAAGACAAGATTCTGATCAATAGTGCTTAGTAAATTCTTGTCCTGCACACGATAAGCAATTCATCAATACTTGTGTCTTGGAAAGACTTAAGAACCCTAAAGAACAAAACCACAATTCTCGAGGATCCATGATAAAACTCCAAGAGCTAGATATCAGGGCATAAAGTGCCCTTTTTTTTTGTATATCACCATACAGGAATTTCTTTTACTTCATGATTCATATCTGTTATAAGGGTTTTGCTTCCTTCTCCCCACCCCCCCACCCCATACTGGGAAGTGGAAGGAGGAGAAAAATAGTTTTTTTGAACTCATTTAAAAAAGGTAATTTAAATAAGAAACAAATATATCTTTAAAATAAAGATACCAATGATTTACCAAATGCATTTTTTAAATGATTATGAGGATCAAATGAGATAATGCACAGAAAGAAGTAAACATTTCAGCCCTACATGCTATGGCATTGGGGCTAGAGAGCTGGCCTCGAAGCTAGGAAGACCTAAGTTCACATTCTGCCCCTGATAGACAAGCTGGAAAACTCTGAATAATCATTGAATTTCATAGTGCTGCAGGCAATTGTTAAAGACTTCAAATTTCAAGATGGTCCCATGTGATATTCATGGATAGAAGGTATTTCTTCACCTGGGAACTCTTCATTACCATCTTATTACCTAGAATTGCTTTAATTGAAATGATTTATGCACTACCTATGGGACCTTAGACAAGTAAGTCACTTAACTCTGTATGCTTGAATTGCTTCATCTGTAAAATGATTTGTATCCTCTTTTCTAGCTCCACATCAAGGATTTCATAGCGGGCCCTTAATAATGAATGCTTATTCAATGAAGATAGATAAATAGAGATATATATCTATATGTATATATGATCTCTTCTTTGCCTGAGACCCAAGTCCTCACCCTACTCCCAGAAAAACGGGTTTCCCAATGGAAACCCAATGGGAAAAATCAGTTCCAGTGTCCATTCATCTAATACTATTCCTTCTTTATATACTTGTGTCTCTTAGACAAACAGACCTATTTGTAGTTTTAGCTTGGACTGATGACATCACAGGGATGTCGTCTTGACTTGCATGTGAAGTGGATTTCAGTGAGCCAGAACTTCACAAAGTGCTTGGTTTTACTCTCTCAAGTCACCGGAGTCCAACAGCAAGACACAAATCAAGGTGTCCATTGATGGGCCAGGAGTCAGTGAGTGGCCTTGGGCTTTCTAAAGTAAGGCTTTTTCCAGGTCTTAGTCAGTCTGAGGCAATGTCCATTCAGTGATTAAAGGCTGAGTAAGAAAATGTACAAGATGGTCATTTACTATTATAAAAGTTTCCATCTGGGATGCAGAGATTCTCAGAGTCCAGTCAAACTATCCATTTCCGTTTTAGATTATGGAGGACTTCAGTATCGTCTCAATTAAAAGGAGATATTTCTTCTTCAAGGTTTCTAGCCAGTCAATACTGGGTCTGACATGCATGTTATACATAACATGTTAGTATATAAGCTTGAATCAAAAAGTTTGCCTCCAGATTATCCTCTTGGAAGAGTGGGAAAATAGAGGAGTTTGCTTAGGGTTTGCCACATATCCTTACAGAAATGCTCCTTTCAAAAACTCTGGCCACAGAATGCACCTAGAAAGAAGACCAGGTTGAAACCAGTTCCAATTGTTCAGTGATGAAGAGAGCCATCTACACCCAGAGAGAGGCCTGTGGCAACAGAGTGTGGAACACAACATTGCATTCTCACTATTGTTGTTGTTTGCTCGCATTTTATTTTGCTTCACTTTTTCTCTTGAGCAGCATGATAATTGTATAAAAATGTATGCATATATTGGATTTAACATATATTTCTACCATGTTTAACATAAAAAATAAAAATAAATAAGTTTAAAAAAAAGGGGACTAGGAAGCATTTCCTTGTTCCATGATACCCGGTTAGTCATGAGCTAAGCAAGAAAGCTTGGTTGCTTTTTGTCAGGAGTTACAGTCAACTAGGCCGGCCAGGGGAAATCATGCTTTGTCATAATGGTGTCTGAAGGGAGAGGTATTCCGGTTCTGTGGAATGAGTCACTGCTCGGCCACTGAATCCAACTCAGCTCTCCATTTAAAGCTATCTAAGTACTAGCTCCCAGAATTCAAGAGAAAGCCCACCTCACTTCCCAGAAAGCAACTGTCAGGGTGTTTCATTCATTACCCTTCATTTCCATGTAACCTTGGTCCAAATCACAGAAAGTGCTTTCTCTGTCTGGAAGGAATTCATATATTAGCTACTGAAAAGAGAGAAAAGAAGTCTCCCTCCTTCCTTTGCTTACAAGATTTGAATGTGAAATTCTACATCAAAATTGCCTCTAAGTAAGGGAAAAGAAATAACAGCAAAATGGAGCCTCGGCTAGGGCCCTGTTTAAAAAAAAAATGATGTTAGCTGATTGGCCTTCTATCTAAATTATATCAAATGCAGCAGCACATCTCTAATTTTAGCAACCTCCTAAGTACCAAATTGCTTCATTCGGAGTATTTTCTAGCAGGGCTGATACTGGCAAAACTGTGAAATCAGGAAGTCTGTCTTGGGGACCCTTTTCTGTTTTGGTTCAGGAACGCTCCCTTTTCAGATTCCCTTACACCTCCTCCTTTCCTTCCCCTCCTTCTTTTCTTTCCCCTTAAATAAACAACTCATGTTATTGACTTCCTCTCTCCACCCACATCTCACCCTCTCCTGCTTCCAAGGTGAACATTTATGTCCTTCCATGAGTTTTTGCCGTTTAATGATAAATCAACAGAAACAAAAAAAAAAATGCCTTCAGGACCCCATGGAATAATTCTAATCAATCAATCCATCACTGTAAGACTATGGGCTGAAACTTCAGGAATCTGACTGATGGTAGGGAAATTCTCTGAGTAGATGATCCTCTCACATCATTTCTTTTTACAAAACTCATCAGGCTTTGCAGCATTAGATTTCCCTCCCAAATGGACTCCTCAACTCTAGTCCCAAAGCATTTGTCCTGGCTATTTACCATCCCTCAAATTACTCCCCTTCCTCAATTCCATCTCTAGAAATCTCTAGTCCTTTTCCAGATTAATCTTGGGTGCCTCAACCTAAAAAAAATAATAATTTCTTTGGTGGGGGAAACAAAAAACAGTCTTTCTTGATTCCCCCATGAAAGAAATGACTATGTATTTTGTTTGTCTCTACAATAAAGTTCTCCAGTAGAATTAAAGCTCTCTGAAGGCAGGGAACACTTGATTTTTATCATATACTGCCAGCTTGCAGCACAGTAGGCATCTAATCAATGTTTAAGTTGGATTCAATTGAATTATTTCTTCTACAGGTGATGCAAGTTGTGCAGTAGAAATAAATAAGACTAGAACCCCAAGGACTAATGTCCTTATATACAAGACCCTTATCCAACTTCTAACTAATGTCTAAAAACTAATCAATCCCCTGGGTCAGTCCCAGTTTTTTGTCTGATAAAAATCCTTGTCCTTTCCTTGAATTATCAAATGTCATATAAAATTGCTAAGTACTTGTTCAAACAATCCTTTCTTTTATTATTATTTTTTTTAGCTATAACCCTTTTCAGTAAGAGTCTCATTTACAAGCAAAAAAGAATCAATTTGTTATTTCTCATAATTGATTTTAGGACCGAAAGGAAATATAACATTTTAAAAACTTTAACTTCTAAAACTTCAATGCCATTGTCCAATTGAAACAATCATCCATTATTTCGCTGATGCTCAGGTCTATGGAAGAAGGTAAATGGCGGCAATGTTAAGGAGACTTGACTCCTGAACCTCCAGATTACAGACATACTCAAGTATCTTCTCTTTTATATATTGTACTAAGTAGCGTTCAATACCTTTGTATTATTCTGTTCCTCTGGAGAAAGGGACTGGTTTTTCCCAGATGGAGATAAATGATGGGGATTTTTTGGTTTGTTTGTTTCTTTTAAGAGACATCTGAAAATTTTGACCATAGTGGAAAGCATGCTCAATTTGGAGAAGACCTGAGTCAAAATACCCCTTCTGCCATTTTGTTACCTCATGAACCTATAACAAATCAACCAGTGAACAAATGCTTATTAAGTGCCAGCTATATGCCAAGAATTGTCTTAAGTGCTAGGGACACACAAAAGAAGAAAAAGACAATCTCTGTTCTCAAGGAGCTCACAGCAGTCGGATGTCAGTCACTGTGCTAAGCACTGAGTCTACGGGTTGGGGAGGGGGAACAACATGCAAACAATCATGTACGAACAAGATGTAAAAAGTATAAATTATCAACAATTATTAGCAGAGGGGAGGTGGTAGAATTAAAGGGAGTGGAGAAAGGCTTTTTGTAGCCCATGGGGTTTTAACTGGGACTTGAAGAAAGCTGGGGGAGCCAGGAGGTGAAGATGAGAAATGAAAGTATTTCAGTCGTGGGGGACAGATATCAAATTGCCTAGAACCAAGAAATGGATTTGGTTTATTTATGGGTTAAGTAGGCCACATGTTACTGGATCACAGAGTAAATAGAGAGGTAGAGGGGAGACTGGCCAGAAAAGGGGGGTTTGTATGTTAAGCAAAGGATTTGATATTTCACCCTGTAAGTCACTGAGTTGAGGGAAGGGTTTTGTCAGAGTGGGGGAGAGGGGGTCTGACCTGGACTTTAAGAATATCACTTTGGCTCCTTTGGGGAGGATGGAGGGTTATTGAAATAATCTAAGCATGAAGTGATGAGGATGGTTACATTTTCAAAACAGAGAAAAAGAAGCTTATGTAAAAGATATTATGAAGATAACATCAAAAACTTTGGCAACATGTTGGATAGAGGGATGAGAGAGAGTGAGATATCAAGAATCACACTTAGGTTGTGAGCTTGGGTGGCTGGGAAGATCATGGTACTGTTGACTATAATAGGAAGCTGAAAAGAGAGGATGATTTGGGGAAAAGGAGAATTATGAATTTCATCTCATAAATATAGAATTTCAGATGTCTATGGAACTGTCCAATAGGCAATTGGAGATTTGAGACTGAGCTTAGGAGAGAAGTTAGGGAAAGACAAACAAGTCTGAGAATAATAAGGAGAGAAATAATCAAATCCACTGGAGTTGATCAGATCACCAAGAGAAATATTACAGAAAGAGAAGTCCAAATCAGGGCCCTGTAGGACACCTGCAGTTAATGGAAAGATATAGACAATGACCCAACAAAGAAGATTTAAGGAAGGTCAGATTGGCAGGAAGAGAAGCAAGAAAGAATAGTGTCACCAAAACCTATGTAGAGGAGTATCAAGGGGGAAAGAGTGATTGATAGTATCAAAGGTGGCAGAAAGGACACAAATGGTTTCCCGGGCCCTTGGCTTCCTCTGAGGAAGTAGACCTAGAGGTTCTGTTAAAGACTATTCTAAGTCAAGAACATTTAAACTTTGTGTGTGTGTGTCAAGACTGCCTTTGGCATTCTGGTGAAACCTACAGACATTTTCTCAGAATGATGTTTGTTTGGGTCCTTAAATGCCCAATGAAAAATGTATAGGAGTACAAAGAAAATCACCTACTGCAATAAAGCTATCAGCATTTTTAACTCCCTAACCTTAAGAACCTTGTTTGAGGTCGGAATGGATCTTGGAGTCATCTTCATGGCTTCCCCCTCCCTCACCATCCACCTTCCAAACAGATATTAAAATTTGCCAAATGTACCTGGACAACTAATTTATCTCAGATTTTTCCTCTCTTCATTCACAAGGCAGTCACTGTAGCATACTTCTTCCCCTCCCCTTGTATTATTCTAACAGCCCTAATTGAAACATGTGCTTTACGACAGGAAGATTATATGATGATTATTTGTGATCTCTGAGATGATTCAAGGCAATTCCAATAGACTTATGATGGAAAGTGCCATTTGCATCCAGGGAGAGAACTATGGAAGTTGAATGTGGATCAAAGCATAATATTTCAGCTTTTTGGTGGTATTTTTATTTTGTTTTGTTTTCCTTTTTCTCATGTTTTTCTCCTGTTTTGATCTGATTTTTCTTGCACAGCATGATGAATATGGAAATACATTCAGAAGAACTGCATATGTTTAACCTATATTTTTAGTCTCATCTCTATCAAATCCATTGTATATATAGCTGTCAAACCATCTCCCTAAAAGAAAGCTTGACAGGTCATTCCCTTACTCAAGAAATTTGTGGTTCTATTGGCTTTAGAATAAAATATAAACTTGTGAGAATGTAAGCCTGGTTCTAGTTCTTCTTTCCAAGCTTATTCCCAATCCTCTGCTTCATGGCCTTGACTTTTCAGCCCAATTAACTCATTTTTTCTCATCTTATGACTTTCTATCTTCTGCCTTAATCACCTATCTCTTTGCCTTTTGTACAACTGTTTGCTCTGCCTGTTTGCTGGATTGGGCTGTCTCCTTCCCTCTGCCTCAAAGCCACCTTAAAGGCTCAGCTCAAGTCAATTCAAATAGGAAATCTTGCCTGATCTCTAAGCGTATGTTACCTCCTGCTCAAATTGCCAACTCATCTCTCTGAGTGTTGTATTCTCTGAATGTTAAGCTCCTTGAGAGCAGGGTACTGTTCTTCCTTTTATTTTAACTTTGTATTTAGAAATAATAAGCACTTGTTGGATTGGAGCTGAAATCTGGAAAGTGTTTTATCCTCTTCACATCCCGCTTCTCAGTACTGTGGAGGTCTCTGCTCCTCCTATTCCCAAAGTGCCTCTCATTCCTCAACACCAAACCATTTAACATCCAGCTTCTTCTGATAATTTGGTGTCACAAAATGGAATAATCATATATCTGAAGCTGAAGGGACCTCAGAAATCATCTCTATCCAACTTTCATTTTAATGAAGAAACTTATGTTTAAGTAGATTTGGCCAAGGTCACACAAGAAGGAAATTATTGAAGTACAACTTGGAGCCTGCATTCCCTGAGTCCAGAACTCAGGCTTTTCCCACCATAGTGATTGTCTCCTATGTCCATGTCTTTGCTCAATGAATAATCCAAGCACCATTTAATCCAGCCTAACCCTACTACAGTCTCTGAACTCCCTATATTTAAATTAATGTATTTCAAATTCAGGGTGGTTAAGTAGCATCATTCCTTTATATTATGCTATGGTTCCCAACAACATTCTTATGTTCTAAAATCACCTAATAGTAGTGGATAAGGCATGCTGGTAATTACAAACAATTCACCTTTCTTTTCCCCTTCAATATACAGCTTCTTCTCAGAAACTAACTGGATATTTGATTTTGATTTGTGTTTATGAAGTTGCTGAGGTGGAAACAAAATGTCTGTGGCTGCCAGAGATACATGGCAATGGCTTGAATTTGTTCCCACTGAAAGAGGAAAAGAACATAATAAATTGGGCAAGGACACATTTATGAAAATTGGATGCTATCTAAAGAGTATGTGTTTTGTATCTCTCCACTATGGTGAGGGATAACAAAGCAAATAACATCCACAAGACAAAATTGGTCCTAGGAACAGATTGATTAAGCCACTCAAAAGCAACAACAACAACCAAAACACAATTTTCCAAGGCTTTTGAGTCCGTGGTAAGGGAAAGGGGCACATAGTCTGTCACTAAGTCATTTCCCCAAGAATGTATTAAGATCTGCAAGCCCAATTAATAGATACTAAGATAGTCCCTGTCCTCATAGGGTGAATCAGGCTAGTGGAGGGATATGTGCAGTGGATATAGTGCAAATTGATGGGGGATCTGTGCATAATTAAGCTGTGATCAAAGCACTTTGTGAGACCAGTGATGAGGTAGAATAATGGTGAACAAAGTGAACTATCATTGCTAAACATCAGATATTTAAGTAAATAAAGACTGAGCTGTAAAGTCACAGAATTTAGTATAGTATTAAGAAAGCTTAGGAGAAGGAGAAATTAGAGAAACAATATAATGATACTGTTTCAAACAAGTTGAGTTTGAGATATCCATGTGATATCCCCTTAGATTAGGGGTTGAGGGAGAAGGAGACAGAGAGATAGAGAAAGGGGGAGAAACAGAGAGATGGGGAGAGATATAAAAGGAAAGGGGGAGAGACAGAAAAAGAGATCAGAAAATCATCTGCAAAGAAATTAAAATTGATCCAATGGGAGCTGATGAGATCACCAAGGAGGATGATCAAAAGGGAGAACAGGAGGCCCAGAACGGAGAGTAGAGAGACAGCTATAATTAGTGATCATGACCTAGATGGAGATTCAGGAAAGAAGACTGAGAAGGAGCCATTAGGCAGGTTGGAGGAAAAGGACAAGCAGAGTTCAATGGCATAAAACCCTAGAGAGAAGAGAATATTAAAGAGCGAAGAGTGATGCACAGTGTCAAAGGCTGCAGAGAGATAAATGGACAAGTCCTGAGAGTCAGGTGGGCATAGATGGGTTGAGATCTCCATTGCTCACAGAAATACCCACTCCTGGGAGGTCACAGGTCAGTTCAAGTATCCGACTATTTTAGCAAGTCTGGGGATGACGTCAGAGGCAATGTGGATTAGTTGATGGAGAAGTAGGCTTCAAGGAGAGAAAGTCACCTTTTCTCCTTCAGTTCTCTTACTCATACAGCCGAGTA
The DNA here is from genome assembly GCF_902635505.1 of Sarcophilus harrisii. Lineage (NCBI taxonomy): Eukaryota > Metazoa > Chordata > Mammalia > Dasyuromorphia > Dasyuridae > Sarcophilus > Sarcophilus harrisii. The sequence continues at coordinate 12,361,526 of NC_045431.1, forward strand.
GGCAAAGGCAAATCACCAAACAGCTCAAACTTCCCAGGGCATGCCTGATAGCCGCGAAGCTCTCCATGAATTATAGAAAGATAAAAGTGAAGAGACAGTAGTGGATAGTGTACCAAACCTGGAGTCAGGAAGACTCATCTCCCCTGAATTCAAATTCAGCCTCAGACATTTATTCGCTATGAGATGCTGGACAAATAATCCTGTTTGCCTCAGTTTCCTCATCTGTAAAATGAGTTGGAGAAAGAAGGGACAACCTATTCCACTGTCTTTGCCAAGAAAACCCCAGATGGCGTCATGAAGAGAAGGACATGACTGAAAGGACCCAAGGTAGCTGGAGAGTTTCCACGTGAGATGTCTCAGTGAACATTCACAAAATTAAACATCCCAGGGAAAACGCTAGAGTATACTATATATATAGTGTATATATACATATCTGTGTGTGTATCTATATGTATGTGTGTGTATATATATATATATATATATATATATATATATATATAACATATGTATACACCCCTTTTGAATATCTGAACTAAAGAGCAATAACTCTGGGAGTTACAAATAGAAGCTGGGGTCACTGATGTATACAGAAGGAGCCCACAGGCCATGTGTCTGACACCTCTGCTGTAAACCAAGGGGACTTTAACTTAGTGCAACGTTCATTTAGCTCTCCAGTTACCCTTCATTCCCATCAAACCAAGGGTGCTAACTCCCAGGAAATCAGGGGGAAAGAAAATCCTTGAATGGGCTCCCACTTCCTCCAGGGCCCTACTGTTTCATTCTCACCTAAGAAGGTGGTAAGCGGACTCGCCCACTTCCTTCCTTATTTTAACACATGCTCAGGAAATGAATCTCTGAATAGACCCAGCTGGAAAACCCAAGTTGAAGATCTGACAAAAGTAATCGTCTCTGCTTGGTCACTCTTGAGGCTTTTTGTGGATGGAGATTATGTCAGTCCCTCTACCTTCTCTGCACAAGCATTGTTTGTGCATTAATCATTTTAGTCAGAATGGATTGAAACTGGTCAAATAGAGCTCACTCCAAAGATCTCACAAAAGCTTTTTAGGAATTGTTGTGTGCACATGGGAAGAGCCTTGATATAGGAGCTGATGGCTAAGATAATGCAATGGTTTGTCATCTCCTTCTCCGGCTGAAACTGAGGCAGACAGGGTTAAGTGACTTACTCACCTGGGGTCACACAGATAGTGTTTGTGGTCACATTTGAACTGGGGTCTTCCTGATTCACTCCCTGCACTCTATCTACTTTATAACCTAGTTGACAGGAGTTTTGCTGCATCCATCCCTTGGGGAAAAAATCCTTTTTACAGCCTCACATTACAAATATCTGTATCTCTAAGACACAGTGCTGACCTCTTACTATTCTTGTTCCAATGGATCCACACGCCTCACCTCCATTTGAATGTCCCATTAATATGTCACTCAACATATTGGTAATAATAGCCTTCAGCTCCTTTTTCTTCCTTGGTTACTATGGGCTATATCCCCAATTCTAGTTCCCTAAACTCCATACCTTAAGACCATTCTCATTTTTTTAAGAACTTCTATCATTTTCAGGCAATCGAAACTTTCCCACATATATCATTCCATTATTCTAGAGCCCTCTACAAGTATAGTTACCTTCTTAGCCTGTTTAACTATATTAATATGTTTAATTTTAGACTGATTTTTTTATTGGATAAATTAACAGTCATAAAATGTCTTCCCTGTGCCAGAAACAATACAAAATTGAGACAGTCATCACCCTCAAGAAGCTCATATTCAAATGGGGGAAGATGGCACCTATAGGGGTAACCAGCCTGGGCTGGCAGTTTTGGTTTGGGGAGGTACAAGAATGGTGCTCCATAAAGCAGTAGGTTACATGCCCTTTCTAGAAGCTGTGCTCGTGTTGATTGGGTTATTATGCTCATTCCTGAAGTAGAAAGGGTAGCTAGGTAGTATAGTAGATAGAGCACAAGACCCTGAATTTAAATGTGGATACTTAGTAGGTGTGTTATTCTGGGCAAGTCAGTTAACCCTATTTGCCTCAGTTTCCTCATCTGTAAAATGATCTGGAGAAGGAGATGGCAAACCCTTCCACTATCTTTATGAAAAAATAAAAAAAAGGAATCAGACATGACTGAAATAACCCAACGAGAACACAAAGTTGGAATACTATATGTGTGCAATACCATCAGCTTGACTGGCTGGTGGGGATGTGAATTGTAATCTGCTTTGGGGCCACTTAGATATAGCAGGCAAGGCAAACCACTGACTCGGCAATCAGAGAAGCTCAGCTCTAGAGCGAGCATCCCAAAGCTGATTGAATTAATTCCCCAGAGTCTAGAAGAGAGGTTTCTGGAGCTCTGGTACAGACAATGGAGAACCATAGCAAAATGCGGCAAGATGGCCATGATGGCCAGCTGGCTGGACCGTGAAACCTGTTCTTGGCTTTGGAGTTGGCTTGACATAAACCTTCATTCTAAATGCTTCTGTAACTTCCTCTCCTCACTTAGCCTCCCGGATCCTATTTTACTAACCAGAAACTGTATCACTAGTTTGGACTCAAACCAAATCACCTCTCCTCCATTCCTTTTAAAATCTTCCCTCTGCTACTTAATCTCTTTTTTCACTATGTTAGACATCAATTAAAACACCCACTCTTTTATATATTATCATTGCAAATACTTCTTTCATTTCCCTGTAAACTCAGAGGAAAGAGAACTCCAATTTACAATCTTCTAGTAAACAGCATCGATTCTTGATTGATTGAATGAGTTCTAGAGTCCTTTTTTCTATAAGAAATGAAGCAACGGCGAGTGATATATAGAAGTAATGCACTTGAATTATTGGGGAATGGCTCACTTTCCTGAGAGGCTAGCCCAGTAAGTATTTATTGTAAGCATGATATTCAAGTTGAATTTCACATTTAGTCCCCAAACATTAATCTATCATGATTCCTCTCTCCTCCACCTCCTTCATTTATTGATTACCAAAAAGTCTATTGTACAACAAAACAAAATCATGATAAATGCTCCCAAGTTAACAAGTTCCCTGTAGCATCACACTATTATGGGCATGAAAAATAAGAAATATGAGAGTCATATCATTTAAGGCCTTGAAGTTAGACTTCATTTCAGGGGTATTTCACTGTCGCTGACCAATGTGATGTGCATTCTGATAAGTTCTGCAGCAACAAGGAAAGGGGTTGTTATGTTAGTGCCAAAATCAATCTGTGGAAGTGGAGAACACATCCACATCGGGAAATGGAGAGCTTTTCCAGAGGCATATTTGGAATAACCATAATCATATTAAATTTGTACTTGGTTTTAATTCATTACTTACTTAACGACACTTACCCAAAGTGGGACTTTCCAATCTTATTAACTGTATTAAATGATGACAGGTAAAGTAAGGATGGCCATATTCCAGTACTAGATGGAGAGTGCCTCAATTATTTTATGGACTGGGTTTAATTGATATTTCAGCTATTCCTATTCTGTTCTGCATAGGGAACATATGTGACATTGGCATCGGGGCATTAAACCTGCACAATTGTGTAGTTATCCCCTATTGCTAAATATCCCTACTTTGGGAAGAGGAACCCATCAAATAGATTGTTTGGATGTCTAACCAAAATTATCCTAAAATAAATCCGATGACTTTGAAATCCAGGAATGTTCAACACTCAATTCAGTGCTCTCTTCCAAGGGCCAAAAAGCTATTTCCTCCTCTAAAATAACCTGTGAGGAAAAGCAACAGTTCTGTCAAAAAAGTAATATGGCAGCACTTCAAACTATTCATTTCAATTCAATAAGTTTTTATTAAGGACCTATCAACTTCTAGGCATTCTATAGCTGTAACACTGAGTGGACCATGCTTATTATTATGGATCTTGCAGTATAACCCCTCACATGTACCCATTCTCTCTCTGGGAAAACTGGCTCTCGCCATCCTATCCTTCCATTGACAAATCTTAATTCCCTGAGACAGCCCACCACACCAGTTATACTCAACCCCATTCAGGGCTTTAGGATTAACCTTATTGTGGAAGAATACATTCCACTTACTCACCACTACAATTCTTAAGCCCCTATTGGCACACTTCATTTACATAAAACCAGCTACTCCCAACCACGATACCACTGAATCTTCAACCTAACGAGAATGAAAGAATAAGAGACTGCAAATAATAGATTGGAGATATTTGATAGGAGCAAATATGGAATGGTCCACAGCTTCAATCATACCCTTTCATCCACACCCTGGGTATTTTGGGAGAGGGCAGGCAGATAATTAAGAGACCCTTGGTGTGGAAACATATAAATATGGAAAATGTGTGCCTTCGGGGTGCCTTACATTTCTGGCCTGCTGTGTCATTAGCCCATCCAGCAACGTGGGCACCACAGGAAACTGTAGCCATGCCAACTGTGCTCTTACTTGTTCTCATTATCCTAACTAGGAGCATCCTCTTCTGTGTCCTTCTCAAAGTCTTGAGGCACCGACAAGTTATTTTAACTTACAATCACCTTCAAAGGGGGATGGAGGAAATGATTCACCACTTTATTGACTAGCAGTCCCCCTTAAGCCAAAGAACTGCAAAATCCATCAGGCTGAGGCTCTCTGAGAAATACAGAAGAACCCAGTCAGTTCTTCACTAGGAGGCTGCTGTATTTTCAACTAATTCTCATACATCATCCATTAGAGAGCTGCAAAGACTGTTTTGGCCTTTTCTGATTTTTCTGAGAGGGCAGAAGAAATTAAAAGGCAAGTCTGAGAATTTTTTAACCTCTCTCACGTAATAGATGGAGCTAAGAGGACAGTCAATTGTCTTCCAATAAGAATCAGTTTTTCTCTGACTAATCAAGAAATGTCATATTAAGCCTTCTGATCAACTGCCTCTCTTGCCACCAGCTTCCTCACAGAGAGCTTTTCCATCTCCTCTCTGAGTAATTCTTCTTCTTCTATTAGGTTTTCCTCACTTGGCCATTAACTGCTCCAGCAAAGTTCGTCACCATTTTCATGGTTCAAATCAGAGCTTCCTGGGGCCCAGTGCACACTCTCTCTCTTTTTCTGTTAGTTATAATACTGGCAGTTAAAATTTAATTATCTCTGTCTTCAAAGATCTATGTGATTTATCATTTTGTGAGTTTTAATTTCTTAAGCTTTACAAAAAGAGTTCCATGCAAATGAGCTCAGGGACCACAGTGCTCTGCAGCCTTAGTTATTTCCGAGGCCTCGACCCAGTCATCAACATTCTGCATCTTTAAAAACTGTATTTTTTTCATGATTGCATTTCACAACTTTTTAGCTAATAAGCTTATTTTCCTGCCCCTTTTTATTCCCCAAACCATTTGCCTATGAAAGGGACATCAAATTGCACCTTTTACCAGGTCATTTAAGCCTTTTTTTATTTATACAAAAGTCCATTTTCTGCCCTCTTTGGCATCCAAAATTGCTCACTTCACATCTGAAAATGATTTCTTTATGTGTAGTTTTTAGCATTTTATTGAACAAAAGTACTTTCACTGGCTATTTCAGCCAACAAACTCTTCACTTAGACAAGGCACTTTATCCTATGTTTTTTCCAGTTGAATTTTATCTTCTTCCTCACATTAAATTTTTTCTGCCTCTTTTAGCTTTTTCGACTCCATTTTTTTCAGGGAAAGTACCTTCCACAGAAATAATACACAAAGGCCAACATATTAATACTCTGCTGTTCTGATGTTCTGAATCTTAATGATTCACAGTTATTGTGACAGGAGATCTCCAGTGATGTGACCCAGTGCTTCGGGCATGGCTCTGTGATTATAGGGGCTATATAGGTGATGCAATGGAATCATTGGGCCAGAAATCAGAGACTCATCTTCCTGAGTTCAAAGTCAGCTTTAGATTCTTTACTATCTCTATGGCCCTGTTCAAGTCCCCCTGTTTGCCTCAGTTTCCTCATCTGTAAAAGAAATCGAAGATGGAAATAGCAAGCCACTCCAGTATCTTTGCCAAGAAAATTCCATATGGGGTCATGAAGAGTCAGACACAGTTAAAAACAGCTGACCTGAATTGTGTGATTTCACATTTTTCTTTGGAAGTTAATGTTAGAGGAACAACTGTATCAACTATGTGGCACAGTAGAGTGCCAGACATGGAATTAGGACCATCAAAATTCAAATTCAGACTCATATTTAATAGCTGTGTGATCCTGGGCAAGATGCTTAACTTCTGCTTACCTGTAAAATGGGGATAATAACAGCACCTAGAGTTATTGTGAAGATCAAATGCTATAATAAAGTAGTTTAGCACAATATCTGGCACATAGTTAATTGCTGTATAAATGTTAGCTATTCTTAAATTATTTTTATTGACTGCTCATCAAATTTGCTAGAGTACTAGGTTCAATTTAATAAGATAAAATTCAATTTTGACAAATGTAGTCTCACCCTTGGAGAATAAAAACAATTTCACATGTACAACATGGGGAGAAACAGGTATCAGTGTATATGTTTAGAAATTATAGAGGTTTTAGTGTACTGAAAGTTAAATATGAGTCAGTATTGTGGCATGTCTGCATATGAGTCACAAATAACAGTACCTGAGCTTCCATAAAAAGAGAGACAGTTTGCCAAAATCAAAAGATAATAGTACTTCTGTCATACCTGAATATTATAGAATCTCTTCTGAAGTCTCATGTTAATTTCTGAGAAGTATAGATCAAAAAGTGATGCTGATCAGCCAAAAAGACATAAAGTAAAAAATAATTAAAATGGTTAAGGGACTTGAACACATATCAGTCAAATGAGACTCAAAATAACTAGAGATAATTTAGTCTAGAGAAAATGGTAGCCATGGTCAAGAATTAGAAAAGCTGACATGGGTTGACCAAAAATGGCAGAGATAAAGGAAATTGTCTGAGATCTCTACAGTTTCCCTTGAAACAACTTTAAATCAAGTCAAAACTAATTCTAGAGTGAGAGAACCCAAAAAATTGTGGTGAAAATTTTCTAGCCCAAGGTAACTTAAAAAGATTTCAGGACAAGTATGTCTCACTAGGGTAAAAAGGGAATGCATCTCAGTACAGTCTGTGTCCCAACAAATCAACGAGAGTGCCTCTGGCCCCAGTATAGATCATCAACCTGGGTCAGCAGGCCATCAGTATAGCAAAAGAGCTGTGAAGTCCCCAGCCCCAATGCAACAGGTAAGCTGTCCCCAAGAGCCTGCAAGAGGAAGGTTCCCAGTAAGCCAATGAACAGGCCCCCTAATCCACACCCGAAACTTGGGACAAAGCCTTCCATGCTCCTGTAGCCAAGCCAAGCTGAACTTTAAAAATCATAAAGTAGTCTGGAAATGAGCAAAAGAAAAAAAAAAACCTGAGATACCTAGAAAGCTATTATGGTGATAGAGAAGATCAAAACATAAGCTCAGAAGTGGATAAAAATGTTAAAATGCCTACATGTGAAGCCTCAAAGAAAAAAGATGATTTGGTCTCAAGCCCAAAAAGTTCTCCTGGAAGAGCTCAAAAAGGATTTTAAAAATCAAATAAGAGAGCGAGAAAAAAAATTGGAGAGGGAAATGAGAGTTATACAAAAAGAGAGTTATAAAAAAAAATGAACAGCACATTAAAAGAAGCACAAAAAAGGACTGAAAAAAGTTCTTAAAAAAAATAAAATTGTCCAAATAGAAAAAAAAGCTTACTGAAGAAAATAATTCCATAAAAATTAGAATTGGACAGGTGAAAGTTAATGACTCTATAAGCCACCAAGAATCAGTCAAAATAAAAGAATGAAATAATAAAAGAAAATAAAAAATATCTTATTGGGAAAATAACAATTGAGCTGGAAAGTAGATCCAAGAGAGATAATTTAAGAATTATTGGACTAGCAGAAACCCATGAATAAAAAAATTCCTGGATAGCATGTTTCAAGAAATAAATTCCCAAGGGAAACATCCCTAAAATACTAGAACTAGAGAGTAAAATAATAATTTTTACCTAAGTTAACTTACTTATTCAGTGCTACTGAAGTCCTTTCCAATTTCCCAAATCAGCAATCCTTTGGATTCAAAGAATTTAAATCTGAAACCCTTTTACCTTTATAAAGGTAAGTCACATTACACTGAGTGGTTCTCCTAATTCTAAGAGTGGACAAGTCACCTAATCTCTATCTTACTCCTTTTCTCATCTGTAAAATGGGGATAGTAGTATTACCTATATCATGTTGTGAGGATCAAATGAGAAAATATTTATAAAGTATTTAGTATAATGCCAGGCACATAATATATACTTAATCAATGATTAATCCCTTTCCCTAATACTGTCCTAATAGAACTGGAGCTGGCCACACAAATCTAGTCCAATGAACAAACATTTAAGGGACTGCTCCTAGAAACAGGTGACAGTCATGAAGTAGAATATCAAAATCTTTCCCACCACTGATATCCATGAGAAGGGGCAATATAAAGGTACTAATAGCATTCTAAGTTGGTTCAATGTTGCTTCTAATATTTGCTAGTCATATGACCATCAGCAAGTCACTTAATTTCATCTGTAAAATGAAATTAATAAAAAAAATAATATCTGTCATTTATTGTCTGTCATTACCTTATGATAATGTTCACATGGAATAAGGAAAACAAAATGTTTTACAAAATGAAAGCACTAAATAGGGACAGCTAGATGGTGCAGTGGATAGTGTGCTGGCTTTGAAATAAGGAAGACCTGAATTCAAATCTGACCTCAGACACTTAATGCTTCCTAGATCTGTGACCCTAGGCAAGTCATTTAATCCCAATTGCCTCAGCAAAAAAAAATAAATAAATAAAAAAACAAATAAACAAAGAGATAAATAAATGAATGAATGAATTAATAAATGAATAAATAAGCAAATAAATAAATGAAGCACTAAATAAATTTCAGCCACTATTTATTGAATCTTAAACTATTTGTTATTACTGTGGACAAGTGACATAATCTCTGCTTTAGTTTCTTCAAATATAAAATGGGAAAATAAGGATACTTCACAAAGTTATAAGACACATAGCAACATCTGGTTCATAACTGGTGATTGAGGAATACTTGTTCCCTTTATCCTCTATCCCTATCTCACCCTTAATCCCCAAATAATTTTATTCTGGAAACTCTGCTGATGACATGTTGACTTTTAACATTGGAACTTGAAACTCATGTTATTATATTTTAAACATCATTTATTTACCTTTTTAAATTATAATACTATTTCATGACCTCCTTTGTTCAGGTAAGTAGATTTTAACTGCTGCTTTTTAATGAATTATGTAGAAAATTATATTTTAAGAGAACAAACAAAATGAAGTTGGTGGTTTTAGGTAGTGTTCCAAAGGATTAAACTGATCTGTGTTAATATAGTTTGAATAGTGTCATTATCATTGTCAAATACAATTCAGTAATGTCATCTGCATTATTGTATTAGGAATAGGGCTGAACTAAAGACCAGTATTCAAAATATTCAAATATATCCATTATCATACCAATAGGAGCAATAATACCTCCCATCAGTCAATTGAGCAACTGTTGTGTGCTAGCCCCTATCCTCCTATAATTTCTTCCTAGGGAGTATACCCCACATTTTGTTCAATCATTCTACGGTCAGTCATGTTTGACTTCATAATTCCATTTGGGGTTTTCTTGGCAGAGACACTGGAGATGTTGGCCATTTCCTTCCCCAGCTCATTTTACAGATGAGGACACTGAGGCAAACAGGCCAAAGTGATTTACCAGGGTCACACAGCTAATAAAGATCTAAGGCTAGATATGAGGTCAGGAAGATGAGTCTTCTTGACTCCAGACCCAGCACTTTACTTTTTCTTCTTTTTCTTTCCAACATCACGATGTTACTCATGAAGCGCATATGGTACAAGCAGTTCTATCTCGTACCACAAACCAATCTTCCTTGTCACCCATACATTACTTTGATGACTTCCATTATTCTTCTCTTTAATTCCATGTTTGTAATGTGGAGTGGCCTGCTCATCCCTATGTACTATGAAGCCCCTGCTATAGCTCTTTGAGTAATATACATTTTAACTCCTTTTGGGCCAATAATATATGAAAATTCAAAGACATACAAAGGTACCAAAAGAATACTGATTTTTAAATGCTCCTTTGTTTTAGGGAAAAGTTTAGGGTTATTAAAGGAACTTTGATGTTCTTTAAGAGTTCTTCACCTGAGATTTGGATTTCAGGGATTCCATGAACTTAGATGGAAAAGAAGTTTCTTTATGTCAACATAATCCAAATGAACAAGATTACAAAAGAAATTATGTTCATCTAAAACTTTTATCCTAGGAAAGGTTCCACAGGCTTCCCCTGACTTCCAGAAGGATCCATAGTTTACTTTGTTCCTCTCTGGGCTCCACTCATTTTCCATCTGGAGCACTTGACCAAAATAAAGAGATGATGAGCGAACTGTGTGGTTTATTCATACTGTAGTATGTCACAATTTGGACAATACACATGAATTCTTTTAGTTTTTCCCATTTGGAGAATAAGAAAATAAGATCTCAATCAGGAGGCTCTGCAACATTCTGTGATACCATCACCACAATATAGAAGTATCTGGGACACCTTGCCATTCTGAGGGAATCTCACCCAACTTAGATTGTAAGATGGAACTTATCTTTGATGGAAGTGAGGGTCATTACTGAATCTCAGTGTATCTGCTCAGTACCTCACCCATTCATGTTCCCATGGTTGTTGAACAAGGTTATCTTTTTTCAGTACATAATTCAAGAGCCTTAAAGACATTTTTGCTCTTCCACATCAAATGCTTTTTCTATATTCACCAAAATAATCACAGTGGGATCTTGTATTCTCCACATCAGTGGTAGGATGAGAAAGCAGTTTAATTTTTAGCTATTAAAGCTTTTGATACATCCTATTATATATAAGAAAACAGGCATGTAGATTAGTACTTGCTGTCCCTCCTGCTTCTTTCTTTTCAGAGACCTGGAGTTTTCCCTCTGTGTCTTTGGTACTTTCACCTGATACCCTGATTGCCACTTTGCTAAGGCCTTCAAAATTATTCCACCTCCATCATAGGTTCCTTTGAACAGGAGCTACAGTTGATTTATATGTACTTGATCTAGTCTAGATTCTTTGCCCATCATTGTTCTCTTCAATGTCATTTTAACAAACTCCATTAAAAGTATCGGGGGGATCTTTGAAGTTACCATGCAACTGTCTTTAAAGGCAAAACTTTTGTTGCCAGCACCTTGGCAAGTCTTTCCTATCTTTTATCTTTTTGTTGTCTCCTTCCTATTATAACCTCAGATGTCCCAAGAATGATTTCATTTACCCGAGTCTCACACCAAGGTTTTTTTGGCCTTTTTTTCTTGCTCAACTACTTCCTATAGTATTGTGAGACAATATATCTCATAACTTTACACCATCCTTCTCTGTAACAACAACAAAAAATCCATTCGAAATCACTGTTGCTTTTAGCTGCTACGTCTCTCATTAAGCATAATGCTGATCCATGCTTTTTTAGCCTCATTTAGACATTTTTTTAAAAAAAGACAAACTTATAAGTTAAATTTCTCTCTTAAATTATTACAGTTGATATCAATATTTATTATACTATCTATTTTCCCATTTGAACATCAATAATTTGTTCAAATAGGGAGGGTTGCATTTGTTTTCATTGTATTCTATATCCCCAGATTTCTTTTTTTTTTCTTTTTTAGCTTGTACTTTAGCACTAATAAGTTAATGACATGATTATATAGGAAATTTATTTAGAAATACACTCCTCCTTTCAAACCATTTTCTCTCTGTTAAACTATTATTCACTTCATGTTTTGTGATATTATTCATTGATTATGTCCAATGTCTTCAGTCTTTCCATAAAAAAAAAATATGGCTTATTCACATGAGACTTTTGGGTAATCTATAAGTCTAAACAGCTTCTCTAATCCTTATAATAGAACTAATTTTCATCATTTTGGAGAGTCTTATTTCTTATTTCCACTATTGCCTGGAAGATGTTGTGTATCAAAGCATATATTGATTTTATTTGCATTCTTTTCAAATTCTAAGGCATATCTAACTCTTCATTTTCTACCATAATGCAGAAGCTAAAGTGATTTTCATGCTATTCTTTGTGCAAATGATTTTCATGAGCATGCAAAACAAGATGACCAATTTTTCCCTGAACTGCTATTTCTTGTGACTTTCAGAATTTTGATCACATAAGTTTTTAGTATATCACTACAGAGCTGGGAGGGACCTTGGAAAGCACCGAGAACAATTACATTTTACCAATGAAGAAATTGGGCTCAGAGGTATTAAGTGCCTTGTACAAGGTCACAAGGTTAGTTATTATGTGAGGTGGGATTTGAACCCTAGGATGACTGACTTCAAATCAAAGACTTTATTCATTCTGGCAGATTTTTATCATCTGCATGGTGAATTTGTGAATTAGCCCTCCATTTAGCTGGAGCTTTCTTCTTTTGTCCAGCTTTGTTTATCCAGAGATTGTCAAAAATGATAGGATTTAATTCTTCCAAATGTATTTTCACCAAATTCATTCATTTAAGAATACCTTTTTTCTAGCCAATCCCTTATCAGTGATTATTCATAGCACTTTCTGCCATGTTTTCCTCCATGCTTGTGATCATCATTGGAAAAGCAGAAATGAGCGCCCTGTACAAAATTAAAGGCTAATTTGTATTCTTCTCCCTTTCATAGGGTGCTATAGTCAGAGAATTTATCACCAAGGAACTGGCCCTCTAGAGGTGAACCTTTCCTCTATTAATATTAACACTCAAACAAAATTCATGGTTTGTCTCTAAGATCCCAACTGAACGCCTTCAGAATGAAAGCTCATGCCAGAGGTTGCCCTCCACCAGTGAAGCCTTTGAGAATCCATTTCACGATGAGGTTTCAAGAGTAGGACTTTGTGAAGGGCTTGTGGAAAGGAAACAATAGGCTCTGATAAAAATGTGCCTATAATATAGTTTTAAAAGCATTCCTGAATGGTCTTAAATCAAGGTCTCTTAACTTGGGATCTATTATTTGGGTTTATAAAGAAAAAAACTGATAAACAAATTTTAATTTTGAATGGTTTGCTTGAGAATCTTATATAGTTAGGGACCCAGATTTAAAAAAAAAAAATAATTCTGAAAAAAAATCTCTTTTGATCAGATTTTTCTTGCACAACATAACAAATATAAAAATATGTTGGAAAGGATTGCACATATGTAACCTACATCAGATTGCTCGCTGTTTAAGGAGGAGGGAGATAAGGGAGGAACAGACAAAAATTTGGAGCACAAAGTTTTAAAAAAGTGTACATTGAAAACTATTTTACATGTATTTGGAAAAATAAACTATTATTAAAAAGAGTTTATATTTTAACAGAGTACAATGCAAAGGATAGACAATATTCTAAATTAAAAACAAACAACAACAAAAACTCATCTATTAGCATTTAGTTATGTCAGTCAATTTATTCAGTGGAACACTGGCCTAAGTGTGAATAACTACTAATAGCCATTGAAATCACTCAAGAGAAAAATAGACATATAAATATGATTTCCTTTTATATTCCTGATGAAAACAGAAAAAGAAAATGGAATTAACTAATAGGTAAAAAAAGGTAATTTGAGACAGGGCAACTGAGTCTTTGTCCTAGGGCATGAGAATTTAGCGGTTGTCAAAAAATGTAATACATAGACTACTTTAATAATACAAAAGCCACTATAATAACCAATTTTCCTTTCCAATTCAACTAAACTTATCTTAATTACTTCTCATATTATTTTCACATCAAGAATTATATAGTTGATATGAAGGCTCGTTTTTCTGCTTCTTATCTCTGAGGTGATTCATACTATTTGCCTTTGGACTCCAAATTACTCTAGGACTCTTAATTAGCTAAGCAGGTGAGAGACAATAGGTTTTGAGAATTGCCAGGGTGTGACCTGGCCACATCTTCCTGCTTCTGGGAATCACAGGTGAAAGTTGGGTGACTGATGGACACCAAGGTGGGCGAGCAGCCCTGAAAAGGGCTCATCAAACCTTCTCACCAAAGATGCTAGCTAACCCTCCCCGAATGATCCATAAATATACTCATAGAAAATCTGCTCTCTGTGTGTGTATGTCTATGAATGTATAAATAATAAGAATAGCATCTACAGAGCACTTTAAGGTTTGCAAAGTGTTTTACAAATAGCTCATTATGTATGTCCTCACAATCTTGGAAGGCAGGGACCAGTATTACACACATTTTACAAATCAGGAAACTAAGGCAAGTAGCAGTTAAATAAATGATTTGCCCAGAAGTTCACAGCTAGTGTCTGAAACCTAATTTAAATTCGGGTTTTTCCTAATTCAAGGTCCACTCCTGTACTATGACTTAGCTATTTAAATATGGAATTTTATAGTATAAAATTACAGAACAATATAGAATTCTCTATAGAATCCGATATGCAAATATAGAATTACTGCATTCTCCAATGAATTAGGTCATAAAACACTTTGAGATCTGATTTTATACATACATATGCACATTATGTATAGATATTCACATACACATACATATGCATTAGGGTAATTTATAAATGCTTTTCTGTAAGTATGAAAGACTCCAGTTTACAAAGGGAAGTCAGAATTTTACAGTAAAATAGGGCAATTAATTCCCATTTCCGAATGGTAAAATTTTTGTCACAGAAAATAATTGATCATGGCTTACATAAAATATCAAGACCCCTAAACAATTCTCCCTAAGATGTTTCAATGAATTATTCATTTGATAAGCTTTTATCGGGCACCTTTGTACAAGGCATTTATACATCTCTTTTTTTAAAGTAATATTCTCTTTTCCCCCAATTACATGCAAAACAAAAATTAAACATTTTTAAAGTGTTGAGTTCCCTGAGAACTCTTCTCCCTGAGACAGTTATACATGGTGCTGGAATTTCAAAGAAAAATGTAATGCATATATTTATAGAGCTTATATTCTGCAGATACATGCAAGTTGCACACATAATTTCAGAGGGGAAACAATCACTGCTCTTGAAAATTTTAATTTTCTGTCACATTTTATAGAATACCAAGGTTTGGGAGGAAGAGCAAATTATGAATATTTTTGTATTATATGATGATGAGGCACTAAAATCACAGACTTGCATTTGGTTTCTATAGAAATTTGACAGTGACCTAGTCTCTGAAAAGTACATACTAATAGCAACCCTATAACATTTTACTGTTGCAAAGAAGGTTTTCTATGTCAGATTGTCAATTATCCACTAAGGTTCTGCTACTTCCCTATGACTGCAATAGACATTTTCTACTACAAATGAGTTCATTAAGGTTTATGATACCAGTTCTAAGCCACTGGCAACTCTACATTTTGCTCTACAATGCTTGTTCATTGAGTAAAACAAAGTGAATAAAGAGTCAAAGCAAAAAGGAGACTAGGAAGAAACCAAAGGGCTTCTGATCTCATTTCACTTTTCTTGTATTTCGGTCTGTGGCTCACATTAAGAGTTTGGTTTAGAGGGGCAGCAAAGTGGAACAATGGAAAATCTATGGCTTTGGAGAGAGGAAATCTAGATAAGAATCCTGACCCTGACATTTGCTAGGTAAGTGGATTTTAGGCAAGTCACCTTGAGCCTCAGTTTTTCCATCTAGAAAAAGAGAGGATTGGTTTAGGAGGGTGAAATAGATGGGTGCTATTCTATGAAGCTATGATGTCGCCTGCTAAAGAAATCAGCCACAACAGAAAAAAAAAATCAAAGGAGAAGAAAAGGATGTGAAGAAGCATGGAATTGTGAAAATATCTGATCACACTCCCCTTTTAAAATTCATTGCCAAAAAAGAGCAATTACCCTAGAGAAGAATCTCAATTTTATTTTAATAAGATGCAAATTCAGGATGAAAAGGATTTGACTTAAGCTGATTAATTTTATCCATCAAGTACAGTATAAAATAAAACTAGACTCCAAACTTGACATCGCTGATCCTTTGTCTTATAAAAAGACACTTTTCATTGGAGCTGACCTATATCAAGGTACTCTTCCAGAAAAAGATGTCCATTATGAATCTCTAAGTGATTGAGTAGAGGAAATTAATCCTGAGAGGGATGTTAAAACTCTGTTCAAAGTTCAGGAAGGTTTTGGTTTTTCTTTCTTTCTTTTTTTTTTTTTTGAATTCATGTTAAGTTCTGGGAAAAACAATCAAAATGAAAAGATCACTTTCATTTTCATAGCTATGATGAAAATATTAGAGCATCAGCCTGAGAAATAGCAGATGAATCCTCCCTTGAAGACAATTTTCTGTCAAAGTACACAGGGGCCAAGGAATCCAATATATAGAAACCAATAGTCATAGTTAAAGTGGCCAAACCGATTAATGCATTTCTCGGAGTTTCATTGGTGCCTTCTGTTTTTATAGTCAATTTCCCATTTATCTGTACTCTCCACATCAAATCCTCCCTTCTATTTGTAAGCTTTCTTTGCCTTTTTGCCTCTGAGAATATTCCGGGGCCCAGGAAATCATTCAAAGAGAAGAAAGGTGATGAAGATGATCCTGGTGGGGGGAAATGATGTCCTTCCCTAGCCCCTTCACTTGGGACACACCCGATCCTCTCTCTTTTGGGACAAAATTAAGAAGCATATTATGTGATAAAAGGATGCCTTCTGTCACTTTAATCTTGATTTTGTATTCTCTTTCTTTCTGACTTTGCATTTAGAATTTCTAGATTGCGATGACCAAGTGAAAGGGTGGGAGTTAAGCACCAATGCATAAAAGCGGGGTCCCTGAAGCAATGATGGCATGGAGGCAGGAGAAGAAAAGAAATTTTCTTCTGACAATTGCTGCTTCCTATGAGTCGCTCAGGGCTAGTGAACGAGCAGAAGCCACTTTTCTAGTTTAATCCATCAGCCTGAGACTGAAAATAAGTGTTCCTCATCTCATCTTTTGAGTGTGAACTCAAGACATAGAATGAGGGAAGTCTTTCTTTCATCAGTAAGGATGTGAGAGCACACCTTGTAATATATTGATATATTTCCTTTGTATCTTATTCCATGTTATTAAAAACTAAGGAGCAGCATGGTATTGTGAACCGGGAGCTGATTTGGCAAAGCTGGATTCAAATCCCACCTCGGGCCCTCGGGCCGTTTGATCCTTGACAAATATGACTGAGTTGCAGTAGCAAAAGTGGATTTTCCTCACCTGAAAGTTCTTCATACCAATGGAATTACAGGTCCAGTTTCTATCTCTATCAATAAACTATCATATCGTGACATTATACATGTCTATACCTATGAATGTGGTAGAAAGCGGCCTGAGAGAGGGAACAAGTCATGTGGGAAAGGGTTCAGGACATCAGATATATTTTGTATTTTAATGGGAGAGGTTGTTTATCACAATAAGGATGGAACAGAGCACCGCACTGGAGGGAGTCACTTAGGTGTGGCCAGGCTTGAGTAGCCCAGTGATCACAGCATGGGGGAATATAAAAGCTATTAGAAAACAGCAAATCCTCCACATGTACCAGAGAGTGAGTGAATAGACCTGTGGTGATAGCTTGGGAAAAAAAGAAGAATACTTCCTGGAAGCTAATTCAAATATGGCACTAAGCCAATAAAACCCTTGAATGGTTAATTAAGACCAATAGACTAATATCTTTTCAGGCTAGTAAATGTTTTCCTTTTTTAATGCCCATCGATTTATATTACAAAGAATTTCTGCCTCTACATGCAGATTGGGGATAACATCCATAACAGCAGCATCTGTCATTTGGGTTTGTTTGACCAACCCTTACTCCTCAAATACACATACACACACACACACACACACACACACACACACACATGAATACACACAGAGAGAGCTAAAGAGTTATTAGTCAAATAATTCATGATAAACTATGATGCAAACATAGTATATTGGGTATATTCATGGGTATATTCATGTGCTCATGAATACAAATATAACACATCCTTCTATCCATATATATAACTGCTGAGATCTAGAGACCTTTAAAGGCCAAATGTTTATTCAGCAGCTTTCCTCTCCTTCCTATGTGAGACCCTAAAATCTTTGACCACAGAGGCCCAATCCCCATTTCCCAAGTCGATCTGAATGAAGCCCAAGGAAAACAAAATATTGGCGATGTACCATCTATATAATTGCTAGCCAGTCCTTCCCTATAAAAGCCTGGTTGTTTGTTGTCCAAGGTCCTGTTCCCTCAATCAATGAGTCAGAGCTCACCTGGATGAGATGCCAAATGGAGGGACTCATCCAAAGCACAAGAACTGTACATTCTAATTGGAAGGAGCAAACTACATCATCTTCATTCCTAGTTATTTATTCTCAACAGTCTGGATTTAAGTTAGAAAACAACATTCTTAGGACTGCTTGCCATCTAGGGGAGGGAGTGGAGGGAGGGAGGGGAAAAATCGGAACAGAAGTGAATGTAAAGGATAATGTTGTAAAAAATTACCCTGGCATGGGTTCTGGCAATAAAAAAAAAGTTATTATAATAAATAAAAAAATAATTAAAAAAAGAAAAAAAAAAGAAAACAACATTCTTTTTTAAAATCTTGCTCTTTATTTAAGATACAAGAATTATAAATAAGGTGGGACAATTAGGTCTAGCCAAAGGTCAAAATTTGGATGGTATTGAGATGACTTATTCCTGCAGCCATTAAAAATAGCTTAACTTAACAAATAATAAGCAAGGATGAATACTTAGTATGAGAAGATGTCAGATGGCTTACTTTCTCCTCCCAGTATTGACCTTAAGAGCCTATGTTTTCATCCTACCTTTCCCCTAACAGAGGAATGTTCCTAGATCTCTGCCTTAACTTTTAATCTGAGATCCGAGTTATTTTCCTAATCTCTCTCCTTCCACCCCTCCCCCTCAACTGCATTGATTTTAAAAAGTAAACTGGATTGAAAAATTAATCTGGAAGCTTCCTCCAGGGGATCAGAATTTCTAGTTTTAATTTTGTTGATCTCTGGCCCCACTTTAAGCTGGTTTGCCCCTAACCTAAGCCATCCCATTGTGCCCCTTAGAATCCTTGTTCTACTGTCCACAATTTTTCATCCTTCAATTTAAATCCATCTACCTTGAATCCATGTAACATCCTTTTTATTTCCTCACTTTAAAAATATTCAGCACTTCCTTGAGTATGTAACATCTTCCCTCCTATCATTTCTACTCCAATTCCTGAAACCCTCAAAGCCAGAAGGACTGGTACACTTTCCCCATCATTGTTGATCCCACACCATTCCTCTATATTCATCCATGAACCTTCTGATTGTTAGATCGGCAATTCAATTGAATTCAATTTGAAAAACATTTATTAAGCACCTCTTATTTGCCAAAAAACTGTTCTAAACAGTGACCTTTGTTGATATATTAAGGTGCAAATTGGTCATGTTGGTAATTATAACATGTGATGTATTCACACCATGTTCCATACCTAGAAACACCATAAAAGTGCCCATTACCATGATTTTTTATCATTGGTGTTATCATTGTTCTACTTCTCCCATTCTCACTCCCACTGAATCTATTCTTTTGTCTATTGACTTCTTGACTATTCATGGCATCCTCTGGCCATTTCCCAACTCTGACGCCTTTACCTCCATCCTTAGCTTGGCCCAACCCCTGGATCTTTTGCTTTTCCAAACCTATAAGCCAAAGTAAGCCCAATGTTTGCTTTCTTTTGTTCATAGGTGTTGTCTGTAAAGAAAAAGAAGTCTTTTAGACCTATTAGCAATCTGTAATATGTTACCTCAACTGGGTTTTTTCTGGATAATCTTCTTACTCTGTCCTAAGGAAGGAGGAAAGGAATAAGCATTTGTTTGATACTTACAGTATTCCCGGCATGGTGACAGAGTGTTTTACAAAAATTATCTCCTTGGATCCTCTCACCCCTGCACAGTTGGGGCTGTTAGGATTCCTATTTTACAGTTGAAGAAACTGAGGCAAAAGTTAAGTGACTTGCCACAGTCCTAGAGCTCCTAAGTGTCTAAGGCTTGATTTAAATTCAGGTCTTCACTCTCTCCCTTACTGATTCTTAGTTCTTCTCAAGAATTGCTGCGAGCATCTCCTTCTTGCCTATTCCTCCCACCCTCTATACCTATAGCAAATGGCCCAATTACCTATCAACATTAAGCTAATTGAAATAATCTGTGCCATGATCCTCCTCAGTCCTGATCACTACCCTTCAAACTGTCTCAACACCCTCCTTTCTCTCTTTTCCCAGCTCTCTCTAGAGCCCACTAAGAATGACTTCTTTTGCTGCATTTTCGAACCCATCATGTCTATTCTCCACCACCATCTTGCTCTAGCTTTTTTCCTTATTGTAGCTTTAGGCTGGGCTTCTGTTTACCTATAAACATTCTTAGATTCCCTCAATACTAAACAGCAAAAGTAGAAGCTTTTTCTTGACTATTCCAGCACATCTATCTACCATCCAGCCCATCTCTTCTCTCCCTTTCACTGTTTTCTGGGCCAGTCGCGGAGTGTGGGGCAGATCTTTTATGTCTTTTAGCATCTCTTCTCTCTTCTTTAACATGGGTATCATAATTCTGGTACTATTTTACTCAGGGGTTGCTGTAAGGAACAAATGAGATGATTTCTGTTATATTTACTGCTCAGCAAATTGTAAAGTTCTATTCTTTAAGTCCTGCTATCTATTTCCCACAGTGAATAGTCTAATTTTAATTCATTTTTGCCATACTTTTTCCAGGAGAATAATAGAGAAATGGAAACACATGTAAAACTTTCTCTATAAACTTAGAGCTGAGGGAAGTCTACAGCAAGAATGGTCTTCTAGATATGTTAAATTCAAGGGGACCTCGGAAGTGACAGTAGAAGCTTTTTTTTGGCCTGTGAAGAAATCAAAAGAACAGGGAAGTAATAGGAAAAATCTAACAGATTATCCTAAGATATTTGTAGGGGAGAGTCTTTGCTCTGATAAGTGTCACAATTGTACCCAATTAGAACAGCCAAGACACAGAACGATTAAACTACGGTTCCAAAAAGTTGAGAAAGGAAAGAACAAACCAAGAGGTTCGTGTACCACATATTCTTAAATAGGGCTTTTCTCAAAATATTGCTTGTCAATTACATTCACAAGGAAAGGAAGTGCTCAATTTTAGTTAGACTGATTGGCTATAAATAAAAATATCATTTTTCCTACATAGTTCACTGATAAAATCTCTTTGCAGACTCCTTGCGAGTTGATGGACCCAGCTTTAAGCCCCTCTGCTCAAAAGATCCTCCCTGCTTGGCTTGCTCAAAATGATCCTGTAGCTTTACGGGTCCATTTTTCTCAGCCCATATTTAGCTTGCCACATGCTAGCTAACATCTTACTTATTTAACTTTTGTTTCTGCTCTCTCCTCTTTCAACATGACTCCATTTCAGACACAATACATTTAAGGGATTCATTTAACAAGTCTGCTGCTTATAGAAGGAGCAGAAAACACAATTGCTTAGGGCATCAGCTATTTCTAATTTACTTCCTTGGGTTCTGTTTACAGCTAGTTCTGAAAGCTCATTTCTGCTAGCTTTGTAATCCTTTGTAATACAAGTTATTATTGTTAATATTATTATTAGATGGATGACTCCATTGCACCGGCTTATTTCTAAAAAATGGAGTCATCCATTTCTTCTATACTTTGTTTAATCATCCCCAAAATAAATGTATAGATTAGCAAAGTGGAACAAGATGCTTTAAACTGTTAAATAACAGATTTTGGTTTGGAGCCAAACTCTTAATCCAATGAACAACATGCTGACTCTCATAATATTATTATTAAATTTCATGGCTCTAATCTAAGTGTTCTCAGAAGTTAGTGATGGGTCACTAGTTCAATAACCAATCACAACTGATACTGATCAACTTGATGTGTCACTCTAAGGATTCCAAACAATAGCTCTGGGAAAAATATGCTAAATTATAGGTTTTACATATATTTTAACACATTTAATATGTAAAGGACTCCATGCAATCTAGGAAAGGGGGTGAGAGGAAGGAAGGGATAATTTGCAAAGGTAAATATTTAAAAATTACCCGTGCATATCTTCTGTAAATAAAAATCTATAATAATAGTACAAAAAGTTTTAGATTTTAGTAAACTTAATCTAGTCAAAGATTCAATTCAAACAAACAAATGTTTAGTAAACATCTACTAGTATGTGCACGAGATATTGTGATAAGCATTAGGTATATAAGGGCAAAAAGACAATGGTGCTCCCTTTCGTCAAGAACCTGACATTTTTTTTGTAAGAGCAGTGTCTAGTGCATGTTTCAGGATAGACATCACGAAAACTGCAAGTAATTTAAGGAGGAAAAGAGCACCAAAATGGAGGGGGTTCCCAAAGGGTTTTCGTATAGAGTAACTGAGTTTGAAGGATGTGAGGGATTCTGAAGGGTAAGGAAATGACTGGTAGAGTTTGAGAAATTCTAGAGGCAGAGCCAAGATAGTAGAGTCGGAATGCTCTACGGTCTAACTTTGCATAGAATGTGTGGAGGGAAATAACATAAATCTTGAGAACTTTGGGGAAGGAAACAGATTGTGGAAAGGCTAAGTATATTGTTCCTAGAGGTGTAAGGGAGACACTGCATATTTTTGCATAGGGACATGACATAATCAGACTTGTGTTTCAGAAATTTGATTTTGGTGGTTATGGGAAAGATATATTGGAGAGAGAAGAGAAGGGGAAGGAGGAAGTCAATTAGGACCATAAAACTGTTTAACTGTATAAATGGAGAGAAGGGGACAAAGGTGAAAGATATTATGGAAATAGAATCACCAAGATTTAACAACGATGGGACATGAGGACTTGGGAAAGAGAAAAGTCTAAGAAGACTCCAAGGCTCTGAACTGGGGTAACAGAAAGGATGATGATAACTTCAACAGGAAGAGCAATGTTTGGTATCAGCTAGTTGACATAGTAGATAAGGCACAAGATCTGAAATGAGAAACATCCTAGTTCAGACCCACCTTCATACCTTAGTTGAATGACTCTTGACAAATCACCTATTATCTCTTCACTTTAGTTGTTTGTAATAATTGCGATAATAATAGCAGCTAATTTACAGAGTTGTTGCAAGATCAAATAAAATAATATGTGGTACCATTTAGGACTATATATGCAACATAGTAGACATTTAATAAATATATGTTCTCTTCTCCCTTTAATTAGAGATAGGTTATAGTAGGATGGGAGGAGGAAATAATGGCCTTTGTTTTGGATGTGTTGACTTGAAACATTAGTGAGATATCTAGATAGAGATGTTAATGGAAAAGTAGGTTGTACAGAAATGCGGTTCATAAGAGAGATTATGTCTAGACACATAGATTTAGGATTCATCTTTATAAAGATGAGAATTGAAGTTTAGGTGAAGAGATCACTAAGGAAGAAGCTATAGAAAGAAGATCCTAGAAAAGACTCACATTAAATGGGTAGGAGATTGATGACTCAGCTAAGAACATTGAAAAGAATAGTTGAACTCACAACAAAAGAGTGAGGAAATGGCTGTCATAGAAATCAAGGGAACAAGAGAATCTAGATGGGAGTATCTTGGAAGTGCAAAGCCTTCAGGTAGAATAAAGGATAAGAAAAGAGCACTGGAATTAGTGGGTAAGGGGCTGGTAGTAATTTGAGAGATAGTGATTTCATCAGGGGATGGATTTAGGAGGGAGGAAATGAGAAGTGAATAATAGGAAATGAGAAAAATGGAGGTGATGAAAAAAATTGATCCTTTCTTGGAGTTTGACTTTGAAGGTCAAAGAGAAATGGGATGATACCATGAGGGGATGGGAGAGAAAGGAATTTGTTTTGTTTTGATAATTACTTTGTATGTCTACATGTTCCTTTAGAGAATTCCAGAGACTAGGGCATCTATATAAACAACAGGGAAGGAACTAGGAGGTAAAGAGACATTCAGTATGAGAGAAGGGATGCTGGGAATGGCAAACTCCAAGAGGAAGCAGGAGGAGGTGAAATCAGAACCAAAAAAAGGAGAGATTAGGATTTCCAAGAAGTGTCATATTTTTGTCAGAGACTGGACAAAGGAAAAGACAATGAAAAAAGATATAGTGGAGGTTTGGGATATGAAGAAGGGACGTAAAAGGATCTCATGGCTTCTAATTATGTCAAGAAAGGAGAAAGTTAGGGCTTTTGTTGAGATTAAGAGAGATGGTGGTTTAAGAGACTTGAGCAGGGAATAGGTTTGGAATAACCATTTGGTAGAGTGTTACATAGGGTCCATTAAGAAAGAATAAAAGGATTGCTGCAAAGCAGTGAGGACCCAGTTCAGCTATCATCCATTTGTAGTTGATCTAGTTAGTATAGTTTGCTGACTTTTCTAGAAACATTCAGTATCATGTTCATGGAAGTGGCAAAAGCAGAAGATTGAGGTAAACTAGAGTTGGGGCTTGGAATGGCAAATGCCAAGAGGAAGCAGCAGGAGGAAAAATCAAATCCCTTTGGCAAAGGGAAAAATGATTATAGAGAAGAATATAGTGGTCAACTATAGGGCAAAAAGTGGGAAGCTGAAACTAAGATTAATACTGGAGTCATGATCTAAGAGAACAAGCAAAGGTACAGTGATCAACAGTCATAATGAAGAAAAAAAGAATAGATTTAGGAGAAATAAAGTAGGTTAAGAGATGTTTTGTTATCCTCTGAGCTTATGCAAAGAAAATTCAGTTGCAGGGAAATAATTCTCTACAGCTGATTCTCATCTTGAAGATAGAAAAATTAAGTTGGGCTCGGCTCTCTGAAGATAAGAACCAAAATGAGAAATCCTTTCATTTGGGACAAAAACAAATTGTACAAACATGGAGGAGAAGGGTCTAGGAGAGACAAAGAAGGGCAGGAATTGTGCTCTCAGAGGAAAGTCTGACAGGGCAAAGAACTGGGTAGAAGGGTAGAAGAACTCTCAAAAGGAAGGCACAGGATGGTGGATGAGATGAGGAGGAAGTATGACTCTACCAAAAATTAGCACCTCGTGGGAAAAGTCCCATTTGCACCATACTAGTTATAGCTCTGTTGAAGACCAAGAAAATGAAAGAATTTTATGTATGAGGGCCTCTTTATAGTTCCCTGAACACATTAATGGAGATCATTTTGATCCTTTTGACATTTCCAAACCTCTCTGATGTTTGACCTGATAAACTGTGGGTACTTCCCTTTGCAATAATGAATTTAGAAGAGGAACTCAGCAGGCAGTGCTTAATGGTCTCACTCTCTAGGCTTTATGTGGGAATCAATAACAAAGAAAGTCTCTCGTTGGAACTTCTTAATGGGAACAAAAATTTAGCTAAAAAGGTTTAATGATCAAAGCTACAGTCAAATTTCTAGGGTAGTGTTATAGAAAGGCTATAGCTGTGATGAAATGTGCAGTGGGGAAACCTTCCTGAGTTGTTCCAAGGATGAGAAAAAGCAAAATGGATTTGAAGGTTTTCAAATTGCTAGCAAATTTAAAATGGAAACATGATTAGATAGAGCTGCTGGTGGCCTTTTTTCCATATGGCCCTGGTGAATGGGTTATGGCTGACTGAGCAATAGTCTTGGTATAAATATTGCTCGGATGGAGGGAAAAACTTTAGAGCTGTGATTCTAAACCCTTTTCCCTGATACTTATGGAGTAAAATAGAGCGGGTCTAGTAAACAATGCACGTTATGCAGGTATGGCCATCCTTTCCTAACTTCCTGTGTTGTATGAGACTTCTGATTCCACCAACTTGAGAAAAATGCATAATGCATTTATACCCAAGACAAATGTAGAAGGCATCGAATCTCTGCTCTCCACTTAACAGATGAAGCAATGGAGACCTCAAGTCAAGTGAGTTGTTCTAAGTCACATAGGAAATAAGTGGTGGAATCAACATTTGAACTCATCCTCAGATTCCAAATCTATTATTTTTTTCTGCTGCATAAATGCTGTGAAAGATGAAATGACTGAGAAACCAAAGGTTTGCTCTTCTGGACATATCTATTTATTAACAATTCCTGCCAACTGACCAACAAAATGGATCCAGGCTCCTTTCTCAGTTTAGCGCTAGATGCTGAACAAAAGGGGAGACAGACTTTTATATATTAAATGTGATTAATCAAATAAAACCAATTAATTAAAAAGAACCATTATAACACTCGATAATCTGATTTCTAGTCAGAAGAAACAGGCCCTTTTCAAGTTGGGAGTGGGGAATGGATAGGTGTAGTTCTGTAAAATCCAAAAAAAGGGGGTCCTGCTGCCCTCAGATGTCTGAGTAAAGAAACACAGAAACAGTAAGCGAGCGATCAGCATCTGCCAGTTTGCAGATAAGACATCTCAGTTGTTTCAAATGTACAACTGTGAGAAAACTTTGCATTCATCTTTGGATCTGACTGACTTTTGGTCAGTATGACTTAGGTGGTTGGTTAAGGGTCCCCAAACATCAGATAGGGAGCTCCAGTTCCTCAGGCCCACAGGGCTAGATTCAAACAGAGCAATAACATTTTATTCCAATTCTCACAATTGAATCAAGTTTTATCATCCAGAATTTGGACTAAACTCATAATTGAATAGAAACAAAACAAGCTCCAGATCTGAGTCACGAGATGGAGTCGGTGTGGTTCACATTCCCACAATTAACCACTCGCTGTCTTAAAAGCCTCAATTCCCTAAATTTCCTCACGCTTTCTATTCCCATCTCCTCAGGAGGCCTCATAAACATTTTTTAAAAAGGATACAAACACAAAAGAAAAGGTTAAAAGGCAATAGAAGACAAAAAAGAACCAAGAAAAATGTTAAATTAGTAAAACAGAGTACTGAAAAAATTAAAAATACCACGGAAAAAAATCAGATAATCAAGAGATGTGAACTTGAAAAAGGAAACCTCAGGAGATATCCTGAGAAAGCTTTTTGTGTTATGGTGCTCTCTGCTATTTCATAGATGCAAAAGCTTTTATGCAAAAATAAAAAATAAACCCCAACAACAAAAACAAACAAACAAAAGACTTGCATTTCCCTATAATGAACAAGGCTTTTGTTCACATGCTTCAAAGCAGGAACTAAAAGTCTGTATTTTGATGAAGAAAAAGATTAATGGAGCTTATTACCTTACAGGTAATGTCAATCAATATCAACTGGCTCCTGCCTTCATAAGTACACATTCATGTGTATAGCATATGTATATACAAAATGTATATGTCTATAGAAATTTGCATATTACTCATCCTATGCACTTGGCCATCTAGTTAGACCCATCTTTCTGCTATTTCTCACACTTGATTTTTCATCTTCTATTTATTTTTTGTCTGTCATTCTTTGAAAGTAGTTCCTCCTCACATGGTCTCTCCAAATCATTACTTTCCTCAACTTATGAACTCCAAAAAGGCTTTTCTGATCAACTCGGCTGTTTTATTTATAATTAATATATGTCTTTGAGAGTAATTTGTAGCACAATCCAAGGCACAGAGTATTTAATAAATGCTATTAATGGATTTATTTGGGGGAATCTTTTGACTTATGCAGATACAAACTCTTATTTGTGGGAAAATCATTTCATTTTAAAAAAATACTTGTATATTAACCAAACAATATCAAAACTAGTCACCTATATATATATATATATATATATATATATATGTGTGTGTGTGTGTGTGTGTGTGTGTGTGTGTGTGCTCTCCCCTGTTTTGAATTTATGAATTTGAATATATAATAAATATATAAGAAAATATATATAAGAAAAAGCCTTTTTTAAAATGTTACTTCTAAGTCAGAAATCCAAATAGAAATCACTTTCTACTTGTCTTTACTTAGAAGTCATGTAAATCAACAAGCATTTCTGAAATTCTGTTATGAGCCGGGCAGATATCCTGTTCAATAAAGGCAATTTCTTAAATAAAATGACTAGTTACGATGCAATCTGTCCTCACTAATTTGGTTTTGTAGAAGCAAAGTGACTATTAGTAACTACGTAAATTTCCCAAAACACCTTCCCAGAGTTCCCTTTTACAAGGGTATTCTCATATCTTCTTCAGTCAAAACATGGGAAATTCAAGAATGCCTAACCAGATGCTCCTAGGGACATAATCTATGAAGCAATTGAAGATTCTACAGGATAACTAAAAGGAAAAAACCTCCAATTTAGATGTATAGTTAATACAATGGATGTATCAGTTACTTTTCAGCATTATAATAAGAAGGAAAAATACAGGAAGGAGCCCCAGATCAATAAAATGCCTTTTTTTTATTGTTCAGAGATAGGGATCTATCTTATATAATATAATATATATATGTGTATATATATATATACACACACATCTATATATATATATATATATATACATCAATATTCAAATATAGACATACAACTTATTGTGTATCTAAGTTATATTTTAATATATTTAACATCTACTGGTCATCCTGCCATTTAGGGGAGGGGGGGGGTAAGAGGTGAAAAATTGGAACAAGAGGTTTGGCAATTGTTAATGCTGTAAAGTTACCCATGTATATATCCTGTAAATTAAAGGCTATTAAATAAAAAAAAAAACAAAAAACAAATATAGACATACATATAAGCCTATTGGTTTATATTGCCTATAGTATGTGGGTATTTAGGAGAGAAGGAATGGAATAAATAGAGGGATATAGTTCTTAGTAGTGATTAGGGGAAAAAAATGAAACAAGTTTTCTCTGAGAAAGGGCTTATTTCCCAAACATAATGTCAAGCTTGGAGAACTGAGACAAATTTGTAAATACGAGTCATTCCTCAATTGATAAATGATCAAAAGATATAAACAAATTGCAGATGAATATCCAAAGCTATTTGGTTTTCACCCATATGGAAAAATGTATCTCATTATTGATCAGAGAAATACAAATGAAATCAATTCTGAGGTTCCTATTAGATTAAAATAGGACAGAAAAAGAAAATGACAAATGTTGGATGGGATGTAGGGGGAAAAACTCCACTGTTGGGTTGAGTTGTGAACTGATCCAACCATTCTTTAGAGCAGTTCGGAACTATGCTCAGAGGGTTATAAAACCATATACATACCCCTTGATCCAGAAATATCATTACTAGGTCTGTAACCCAAAAGTGATTTTTTTTAAATGGAAAAGAACTTCTATGTACAAAAATATTTATAGCAACTCTTTTCTGGGGGAAGGAAATAGAAATTGAGGGGATGCCCATCAATTGAGGAATGGCTAACAAACTATGGTATTTGATTATATAAGAAGTATATATAAGAAATAAGGAGTAAGATGCTTTCAGGGAAAAAAAACAGTTTTATGAACTAACACAAAGTGAAATGTATCGTATACAAAATTAAAGCCATATTGTAAGATGATTTAGCTGGGAAGCAATCCAATGGTCCAAGACAACTCTGAAGGACTTTTGATGAAAAATTCTCTCTCCCCCCAGAGAAAGGATTGATGGATTCTGAATGGAGATCAAAGCAAACTATTTTTTTAACATTCTTTTTTGGTCTGTGTGTCTTTTGCAGCATTACTAATATGGAAATATGTTTTGTATAACTGCACATGTATAACCTACATTAACTTGTTTGTCATTTCAGGAAAAGGAAACGAGGGCAGAGGAAAATTCACAGCTCAAAATCTTGAAATGTTAAAAATTATTTTATATATAAATGGAAACATAAAATATTAAATATGTAATATAGAGAGACAGAGATAACTGCATTTCAACATAATTGTTTTCCTTTTAATTCCATGTGTTTCATTTTATGCCTTTAAAAATACCATTCTGAGAATTTGTCCATAGGCCTCATGGTATTCTTAAAAACTTTCACGACAGAAAAAAATTAAGAAACTCTTCAGAACATTTGACCAATAGTAAGGAGGGAAGACATTCAGTTACAATATGTTTTGGTTGTTTTCAGTCGTGTGATACTCTTCAAGATGTCATTTTGGAGTTTGTTTAGCCAAGACACTAATGTGCCATTTCCCTCTCCAGCTCTTGTTTCAGATGACAAAGTGAGGCAGACAGGAGAAAATGACTTATCCAGAGTCACACAACTATTAACTGCTTGAGTTCAGTAGAGAAGTGTTCTTGATCCCAGCTTCTGTAACTTTGTCCCTTGTGACGCCTCACTGCCCTAGGAAAAAGACATAAACATGAGCAAAAAGGGAGAACAGTCTCATTGAAGAAGAGAACTTGGTTTGCCCGAAGGATCTCACAAACCAAAAATACTGGGGCAACAAGCTGAATGAATGGCACCTTGTTGATCATGTAAGGAAAGGCTGGTAGCCTAGAATGAAATAATCTGGAAAACAGAGAGATAACAGGTGCAAAGAATCCATTATGGAAGTCTCTGGAATATTGAATGCACTCTCCTTCAAGTCATGACACAGGAGGGAAAAATGCTTATACTTTGCTGGGGTTCTTTGAAGAGGTCACCCTTAAATTTGAGCCAGTAAGCTTCACTAGCACCACTCACCTCTAATTAATAGGGGACTTGACCCTATTAGAGGAATTGGATGAGGCAACCAAGTTCACAGATTTATTAAGTGGACTACAAACAAGGTAATCTGGTTAGTTTCCCTGCTGTGATATTGTGAAACTTTTCCTAATGAATTTTGCTGTAGAATTGTTATGTGTAGATATATTTAAAATTGATTTACATTAAATTAAGACAACTCTGAGGAACCACTACACATTTCTCAGATTGGCAAAGTTGACAGAGAAAGATAATGACTAATGTTGGAAGGAATATGGGAAAACTGGGACACTAATACATTGTGGGTGGAAATGCAAACGAATCCAACCATTCTGGAGAGCAATTTGGAACTATGCTCAAAACGTTATCAAACTGTGCATACCCTTTGATCCAGCAGTGTTATTACTGGGCTTATATCCCAAAGAGATCTTAAAGAAGGGAAAGGGACCTGTATGTGCACAAATGTTTGTGGCAGCCCTCTTTGTAGTGGCCAGAAACAGAAAACTGAGTGGATGCCCCTCAGTGGGAGAACGGCGAAATAAAAAAAAAAATTATGGTATATGAATGTTATGGAATATTACTGTTCTGTAAGAAACAACCAGCAGGATGAATACAGAGAGGCTTGCAGAGACTTAGATGAACTGATACTGAGTGACATGAGCAGAACCAGGAGATCTTATACACTTCAACAACAATACTACATCATGATCAATTCTGATACATGGCTGTCTTCAACAATGAGAGGAACCAAATCAGTTCCACTTGTTCAGTAATGAAGAGAACCAGCTACACCTAGCGAAAGAACTCTGGGAAATGAATGTGGACACAATATAACATTTCCACTCTTTCTGTTATTGTTTGCTTGCATTTTTGTGGACCTTCTCAGGTTATTTTTACCTTCTTTCTAAATCCGATTTTTCTTGTGCATCAAGATAATTGTAGATATATATATATATATATATCTACATATTATATGTATATATATATATATATATACACATATAATGTATTTAACATAAATTTTAACATATTTAACATGTATTGGACTACCTGCCATCTAGGGGAGGAAGTGGGGGGAAGGAGGGGAAAAGTTGGAACAGAAGGTTTTGCAAGGGTTGCTATTTAAAAATTACCCATGCATATGTCTTGTAAATAAAAAGCTATAATAAAAATAAAGATCTTAAAAATAAAAAAATGATTTGCATTCATTTTAGAGAACATTTTAGCATAATATTTCATCCTTCTTTATCTTTGTTAATACTTTTTGGTTTTAATTCAACTTTCTGTGATATTATTAGTACCATTCCAACTTTTCATGATTTGGCAGCATCATGATAAATTTTGGCCCAGCTTTTCATTTTTAATTCCATCTTTAATGTCAAAGGTGGGAAGATGCTAAGGATTAGGGAGTAAGCAGAGGCTATTGATGTTTCCAGCAAAGAGGCAAAAATAACCTGCTGCTATTAAACCTTTAGCTGTCTCTTAGATGATTTGTTAATTTACTTGGTTCTAACTTGTTAGAAGAGAGAGATTTGGGACAAGATTCTGTCCATCATTTGGCTTCTTTGATTGTATTAATAATTATTGTTTACATTTTCTAAAAGTAAGAGAAGTAAAAAAAAATGCTTAGGGTTTAGTAGAAGCAGAAATTATGCTTGATGTGAGATTTCACAGAGGAGGTGATTTTTGATCCACACTTCCAAGGACGAATAGGTTGTCATGGAAGCAGATAGCCTACCTGAAAATGGACTTAGTGGCTCACCCATCTTTTTAGATCTAGTTCAAATGTCACCTGTTCCATGAAATCTTAAACTCTCAGAATCTCTGTTTTCCCATTAGTAAAATGGAACTAATAATATACCTTCACTACCTACCCTACAGTGTGATTATGAGACACAAAGATAATATAGTATGTTAATGAATGTTGAATTGAATGTATACTAAGGGGGACTTTAGAGATGATCTCATCCTATGTCCTCATTTTACAAATTATTAAATACCTACTATATACCAGGTTCTGTGCCAAGTGCTGGGAATACAAAAATAATAAAAGACAAAGTTCCTTCTGTTGTCAAGAAATTCATATTCTAATGGAGAAGGTAAGGCAACAAACAATTTTGTACAAAAAACAAAGAAATAGATATAGACTTCCTAAGACATGTAAAAAATTAAGTGAATCTTAAAGGTGGGATATCCACCATAATGTAAGAGTTGAATGATAAGTGGATCAGAGCACTTGGACATCAGATTCATTGAAGAGAAGAAATTGAAAAAATCCAGAAAAATCAGATTGGGGCTGGGTTATGAAGGGCTTTTATTGCCTAAAAGAAGATTTCCCTCTTTGTTCCTGGAGATAATAGGAAGCCAGAAGAATTTATGAAATAGAGAGGTGACTTGGTCAGAGCTACATTTTAGGAAAATCATTTTGGCAGGCAAATGGAGGATGAATTAGTGTGGAAAGATAGAGACTGATCAGAAAGAGATGCCTTGCTCTCCCAAAAGCTACTGATGTCATGGCATTCTGTACTTCTCTTATGTAATCACTATATTCTAATATACATTATATTTATTTTCATTCTTATCTCATCAGCTCTTTTAGTTTGGAAGCTCCTAATAATGGGCAAGCAAAATCTTTTTTGATTCCTTCTTTCATTTCTTTATTTTGCTTTTATTATCTTGGGAACAAATAGATGGATGAACAAAAGAAGGAAGGAAGGAAGGGAAGGAGGGAGAAAAAAAGGAAGGAAGGGAAGGAGGGAGGGAGGAAGGAAGGAAAGAAGGAGGGAGGAAGGAATGGGAATAGGTTCAGCTGGCACAATGACCGTGGGCTGCTCAAGGCTTGATCTGACTGTGGCTTTCAGCATTGTGTAACCTCTCTCCCCAAACCCATTGGTGTGTAGGGCATTCATCCCCCACAATGAGGAGAGTCCCAGACCAAGGGGTTCACTCTCTAGTTCTGTTATACACTGTATTGGTGGAAGAGACCTGAGAGAAACACAAGTAACTACCATCCAAACAACCCTCAAAAGATGAAAGCATCCTAGAACAATCTGGCCAACATGGTGCAAGGTGCCTGTACTCCCTTCTCAATATCCTATCCTATCACACTGGTCCATTATTAACAGCCAGGCAAAAGAGACTGAATTTCATTCTGTGCCATTGCTGAGTCATTGAAGATGAGTGGAGCAAAGAAGGAGTTTGAGGGGGGCTCAGGTTTCTTGAAAGGGGCAGGGGAAGAGAGGGTGGTAGACAACCCCCTCACTCCGGTCTAAGGAAGGAAGAAAAAAAACAGAGAATATCTCTTTCTCTCTCAGCAGGACTCAAGCAGCCCCATCCTTATTCACTAGTAAAGCTTCTGTGGAGAGCATAAAGCTCCTTCTACTCACATTGTTGGCAAGGTTGTTATTTTAAAACTGGAAAAAAAAGTATTGGGAGAAATAGAATCATGGAAAAGAAAACATACCCCAAAATATGTTTCAAGGAGAGAGCAAACACATGTCAGACACATTTCCCCTGAAGCAACTAAATGATAGAACCCTGAAAGGAAGTCCTGAGTTCAAAACTTGCCTCAGACACCAACTGATTGTAGAACCCTGAGCAAGTAAAATGGGAATAGTAATAACATCCTCTTCCCGGGTTTGTTGTGAGGATCAAAGATAATATTTGTAAAGTCTTCAGTCCGGTGCCTGGCACATAGTAGGTAGCTAATGAATACATGATCCATTTCCCTTACAAATCTGCACAATATGTAGTGACAGAGAGGGTTCAGAGGAGCACAGCTTACGGGTGAGATGGACAAATGAGATATATGAAAAGCACTTAGCACAGTATCTGACACACACAGAGTAGCCACTGTATAAATAGAAAATAAAATATAGAAGCTGTTGTTCCTGTGGTGGTTGTTTTCTATAGACATTAACTCCCCAAACTTTACAAAGCCATTTCTCTACTAGAAAATGAATGTAGTGGAGAATTAAGGCAATTATTCAGCCAAATAAGAGGAATTACTTTTCTGTTGTTTCAGGGATGTGCAAGGAAAATATCCTTCTTAAAGTAAAATGTTTGTTTTGGCTAGACCTCTGACTCTGTTATATTGTCTTAGAAATTCACCTGTCATTTTGTTATCAGGTGACACATCCAAGGTCATTCAATCAGGATGTGTCAAGAGAACAGACCTGAACTGAAGCTCTCTCTGTTTATCTAATACTCTATGAGATCTCTCAAGTTAAACAGAAAATTGCTTTAAGTTCTCCTTTATTTTATTGAGGTATTAGTTTCAAAAGTTAATACTGTAATCTAGGTTGTCCATCACTTCTGGAAGCTGAAGAAAATGGTGAATGGATTCTATGAAACCGATTCTTTGCCTTTGAGACTCCCAAATCCCATCCATTTCAGAGGCATTAAGTGCTCCAAGAGTCAGAGCATTAAACAACACGTTAACAATGCCCTTGTTTGTCGCAGCAGATTTTTACTTTTCAGTGGTTGTGTGGCCAAAGTCTGGGTCACTGCCTTCTAAAGTATTATTTACTCTCCAGCTGACTGACTGTCAGGGCCCCCAACCTCAGCACATCATGTCTGGGCCTCTGGTTCAAAAGCACAATGAATAGATCTCCTCATGGCAAGGCCGTTTTCCCCAAATGTACCATCCTTTGTACTAATCTCACACAGAAAAGCCCATGTAAGTTGTCATTGATTACAAGTCACAGTGGCTGAACTATGCCGAGCCCATGCTCAGAACATGACGTAAAGATGACATTTCATTTAAGAAACTTCAAAACTGGATGGGCAACATGGGAAATCATCTCCCCTTGGGGCCCAAAGTCCAATGAATAATTCCCCTTCTCGAATTTCTCTCAGAAATCCACAAAAACTGGCCCCCTCTATAAGTCCCATAAAGTTGGGTGAATGCTAGCTAACTAGGCTGAGGACTGGACTTTTATTCCCAAGGTACTTTTTTCTCTTCGATGATTTGTTTCACATCATTTGAGGGCGTGATTCTGCATCTTTGTGGTACAACTAGGGTAGGTCACACATGATTTAGGATAAAATATATGTTCAAATGCCCCAGAGTGCCTGGACCGGTATTAGTGCTGAAGGGTGATACAATCAACCAACAAAGTGTACAAGACACTGTGCTAAGCCCTGGGGAAACAAAGAAGGGCCCTGCTTCTCCAGGACATCATAGGCTAATGGAGGAGAAATTGGGCAGCTGGATAGCTCAGTGGACAGAGAGCCAGGAAGAGCTGGTTTCAAATCTAACCTCAGACATTTACACCTGATCCTGTTTGCCTCAGTTTCCTCATGTTGAAAATGAGTTGAAGAAAGAAATGGCAAACCACTCTAGTATATTTGCTTTAAAAAAAAAAGGGGGGGTGTCTATGAAGAGTCTGAAATGACTGAACTTGTCAACAGCTACAGACAAACAAACCATAAATATTGAAACAAATTGAAAATGTCCAATTGGAACTGCCAGCCCTATTCCATCCGACTCTCAGGAAGCAACTTGGGAGAGGGTCATGACATGTATTCATCAAGAGATGAGTGTGCAGCCAACAATGTATCTCCTCAAGTATAGCACTCCCTCTGCTCCACTGATGATTCACACACAGCCAAACTCAGGTGTCCCCCCCAAAAAAAATCCCCTTATTTTATATATTCATTTATTTTAGAGTTAAAAACAAAATAGGAAAAGAAAAAACACATTGTGATGAATGCAGCAGAACATGAGAGAATTCAAAATACTAAACAATAAATTTCCATTTCAAAAAAGCTTATACAAGAAATACTACACACTGGGTTCAGAGCTGGCCAGCTTTTCTTTGCTTCCTCACAGGTTTTCTTTTGTTCTCTGCTGTGCACTTTTAGATTATTTTTTTTCCTCCTTTTTCCCCTGCCCCCCTCTCCACTGAAAGCTGAAATTAAATGTGGATATTGATTCATACACACACACACACACACACATATATATAACACACACATATATAGCTATGCATACATACACCTACATATACATCTATATCTATAATCATGACATATATGCACATAATACATTCATCTATTTGTCCTTTTTCTTTGAAAGTAAATAATATCTTCCTTCGTAAGTCCGAATCTTTCCATATTTTTCTAACTCTAACAACTCATTTCCTAGACCATAGCAATATTCTAGTCTTATATTGTCTAGTTATTTTAAATAGCACAAAACAATTTTGATTAATATAGCTGACATAAAGTGTAAAATCCCTACTTTTCTCTTTCGATTAAATCAGTTTTACCTTGAATTTTATTTAAAGTCACAATTACAAAGCCTGCTTTTTAGTCCTATTTTATTTTAAACTTTTTTATTTTCAAAACATATGAATGGATAATTGACAACATTGACCCTTGTATAGCCTTGTCTTTCAAATTTGCTCCTCCTTTCCCCACCCCCTTCCCTAGATGGCAAGTAATCGAATATATGTTAAACATGTTAAAATATATGTTAAATCCAATATGTATAAACATATTTATACAATTCTCTTGC
The DNA here is from genome assembly GCF_902635505.1 of Sarcophilus harrisii. NCBI lineage: Eukaryota > Metazoa > Chordata > Mammalia > Dasyuromorphia > Dasyuridae > Sarcophilus > Sarcophilus harrisii. The sequence continues at coordinate 12,398,497 of NC_045431.1, forward strand.
TGCACAAGAGAAATCAGATCAAAATAAGAAAGTAAATGAGTAGGAAAACAAAATGCAGGCAAACAAAAAACAAGCAAGATGATATGTTGTGATCCACATCCAATTCCTACAATCCTTGCTCTGGGTGTAGATAAAGTCTGCTTTTTTTAACCAAATAATTTCTACTCCTGATCTCTGTGTGTTTGCATTTCTGATTTCCTATCCCTCCTGACTCCTCTACTTTACTTCTATCTACTATCTAGCCATCTTATTACTTACTCTAACTCATTTCAAGGATCCCTCTCATACTCTCTCCCTCCCTTTCTCCTTGCCCTCTTGTTTCTATCTGAATTTAGAAGACATTTACAGCCTTCCAAATATATGTTGCCCCCTCTTTATCCCATTGGTTAATTTACACATGCTTCCAAAACCCCCTCCTTATTCTTTTTCCTCACCTTCTTATTTCTTTATAAATTTAGATTTTTATTCCCCCTCTAAATGTATATGATGTTCTCTCTTTAACCCAAATCTTATGTGAATGGATTCTCTCTAAAAATCCCTCCTTTGTCCTCTCCCCATCCCCTATTTCCTTACCCTCATTTCTTCTAAATTTGGAAGACTTTTATACACATGCATACATATGTATATGTATTTATTTGTGTAGGTATATATTGTATCCTTTTTAATCTATTCCTGATGATAAGCAAGGTTCTAAAACTACCCATTCTTCTCCCTCATCTAATTTGTCTGTATCAGTTCTTCTCACACCTCATTTGTATGAGATAATTCTTTTTTTTTTCCTACACAGTTTCACTTTTTAGAATCACATCTTACTCAACTCTAGCCCAATCTTTCCTTTAAACTACCCAATTACTAATGACAATCTTAGAGATGCAATTTACATTCCCACTTATAAAAAATAAACCATTTTTTTCTTATCGTCACTTGTAATTAATTTTTTTTATGTTTCCTGTACATTTTTTTCTTGGATGTTGTATATCAAGTTTTCTATTAAATTCAGATCTTTGTTGCCCCCCAAAAATATCCTGAAAGTCTAAAAATTCCTTGAATATCTTTTTTTTTCTGTTCAGGATTATGCTTAACTTTGCTGGGTGTGATATTTTGGCCACAACCCTAGTAATTTTGCTCTTTGAGATAGTGCCAAGACTTGTGGTCTTTCTATATACGTGCTACTAAGTCTTGTGTGATTCTAATTGAGCCTCTACTGTATTTGAATTGCTCCTCACAAAAATTTTTGAGGTGGTCTTCCATAACAAGAAGTAACAACTCTGAACATGATGTACAGAACAGTCTCACTAAGTTTAAATGATTCCGCTTTTATTAGGCTTCCAAACAAAATGACAAAGTCAGCAATCTGACTTCAGCCTTGGGGCCCCAAAGAGTTTTTGCTTATGTGACCATCCATCATTCTAATTTCCCTTCCTACTCTAAAGCTATAATGCTATGATTATATGAGTCACCCTAGATACTCATTAATATACTAATTAATACATTATATAAATAGAAGCCATCTTTATTAAAATAAATTATAAATCTGCATTATCTTTCCAACTAATCTCAAGTTGAAGCCCATGATAATGGTTGTGCCATATGCCTTGCACAGAACAACCATCCAAATATGTTTCATGAATTGAATACACCACTGAATCTTTCTGTGCTTCAGTTTTCTCATTTGTGGAATGAAAATAACAGTCATAATTACCGACCTTGTAGGAATTTGGGGATTAAAAAATGAAATAATATAAGTAAAATTACCCCTCAGATAATAAGGTGCTATGTCAAGTAAATTGTAAGCAACATATAGTTGATGAATGACATAATTGGCCTCTCAAAATGACTTTCAAATTGAAGAGGTCTTGTTTTTGTGTTATGTGCTAATAGATCAATGCTCTATCAGTGGGATGAGAAGCATGGCAATACAATAGATAGAAGGCCAGCCATGACATTGGGAAGAGTTAACTTTCAAGTCCTGTATCTGTCCTGCATCTTGCTTGATCACCGGTCAGCCTCTCAGAGTCCCTAGCTAATTCTTTAAAACTCAGTTACAGGTAAGTAGCTAATCTGCATGTCAAAGGAAGTTTCTAAGTCAGGATGTCCCTATGATACCACGTAAATATAGGTCTGGACATCAATAGAATATATCCCCAAAAATAAACAAACACAATTTTTAAAACTTTAAGATTGAGAATGTTATAAATATATTATTTATACATTGGGAAAAAAATCCAATTCATGTTCCAAAAGTCTTTTTAAATGAGTAGTGACTTTCAAAACTACATTGAAAGATCATATAGAAGTGAGAAACTGAAATAAAATTTAAACTCCAGCACACAAGTGCAAAAATGCACGAGTTGTAATCAAACTATCAAAGAAAAAGCAAAACACACAGAGCACCCCAGCAGAACACCCCACACAAGTTGTTTCCTCATTGATTTTCATAGTTTTGCATGACAGAACTCTATAACTAGTCCCCCACTGTCAAAGGCTCCTTTTGTAGCCTCTACACTACTTGTTTTGTTTTCTCCGATACTAGTTCTCCCTATCTTGCCAATGCTGGAAATGCAGTCGCTGCTCACGGGACAATACTCCTACTGATCTCTCTATTCTAGGCCAATTTGTCCTATCTTAAATAACCTGGTAATTTCCTGCTCCTAGGAGCTCACCATATTGGGCCAGGCTTAGTGGAGGAATCCAATTGGCTTAGCTTACTGCTGTTCAGAACATCTGATCTCAAACAATCCATTTGCCTTAGCCTTTCCAAAATCACGGATTAAAATATGTACTATCATTCCTGGCTCGGAACTCCTAAAAATTATAACAGAAGCTTAGCAGTTGGGAAAAAGGCTAAATGAAATGTAGTATATTATATAAGGGAGTATTGCCATGCTGTAAGAAATAATATAATGAATAGAGAAAAGTATGGACTTATGAGAACTAATACAAAATGAATTTAAGATCAAGAAAATAACATCCTCAAAAGAAAAGAAAAGAATATCTATAATGATATACAAAAAAAGTGAAAAGAACAATATGAAATGAAACTGTTGTGAAATTTCAAGCTTGGACCCAAAGGAGAAATATGATTCTGCCTCTCCCTCACTTCTTTGTGGAGAGGTGGAGGACCAATGATTTGGGATATTGCATGTAATGACAACTTTATTTTATATGTTAGTATTGATGCACTATTTTTCTTTTTTCCTTTTAAAAATTATTTGACAAAAGGGATAATTCTCTTGGAAAACTGTTTAGGGGGGAGGGATATATTGGGGAATATAGGTTATGTGGAAACAAAAAGCATAAAATTTAAAAATTTTATTAGCTATTTTAAATAGCTTTGAATATAATTTTATTCTTTTTTTGTGTGTGTGTGGATGTTTCTTTTTTTTTTTTTTTTTTATTTAATAGCCTTTTATTTACAGGTTATATGTATGGGTAACTTTACAGCATTAACAATTGCCAAACCTCTTGTTCCAATTTTTCACCTCTTACCCCCCACCCCCTCCCCCAGATGGCAGGATGACCAGTAGATGTTAAATATATTAAAATATAAATTAGATATACAATAAGTATACATGGCCAAACCATTATTTTGCTGTTCAAAAAGAATCAGACTCTGAAATATTGTACAATTAGCTTGTGAAGGAAATCAAAAATGCAGGTGGGCATAAATATAGGGATTGGGAATTCAATGTAATGGTTTTTAGTCATCTCTCAGAGTTCTTTCTCCGGGCGTAGCAGGTCCATCAGAACTGGTCATCATATTGTATTGTTGTTGAAGTATATATAGAATTTTATTCTTAAAATAGATTATTTTATTATAAAAATTTATGACTTTTATCATAATTTTATGCAGTTTTTTTTAAAACTATATAGTCCCTATGGGAAAGCTTTAACTTTCTTAATGCATATAACCAAAACATAATAATCTCCTGGTATCAATACCATCAGATTGTAGGCAACACAAACTTCAGTCTCTTTGACAGAAAAGTCAAATCTGATTTATCTGTGTAGAATAGAGATCAAGATCTAGAATTGGAGCTTTGACTTAAGCTTCCAAAAAAGAAAATCTCCCCCTCAATCAAATTACTCAGAATCAGGCACAATTATTTGGGAGAAGAGGGATGCCCATGACTTTCTCATACCAGCCTTCATATTGATCGTACCCAATGAACTCACAAAGTTAAAGCGTTTGCTGAGAAAGTCAGCTTCCAACAAGCATGTATTCATAAGAGCAAATGTACTGAGTTTAAAGGAGAAGGGAACAAAGGGAGGCTCATCCTTTTTATAATTACTTGGAATAGTAATAATGTGAAAGAAACAAGTGATTTCAATCAGCCACACCCTCCAGCTTTGTGGCCCAGAAAGTCACGTGATTGGAGCAATCTCAGAAAGCCTAAATAACAGAATAATACTTATTCAAATCAAAATAGGAATAAATTAAAGATAACTTTATGAGAGTCCAACAATTAATTGGGAGGAGGGGAATGAAGAAGAGCATATCTCTCATTGTAAATATAGAATATATGAAAATAGATTATAGTACAGGCTGATTATACCAAAGATCTAGAATAAATTGATCAGCACCTATGATGGTAGACCCCAGTGTGGGGAGATTCTATAAACCATTCTGAGCTTTCTGATTCCTAATAATCAGAGGTTTCAAAGGTGGATGGAATTTCCTAGAAGTGGATTAGCTAAGAATTCTCAAACTTTTAAATCTCACAATCTCCTTATACTCTTAAAAATTATTGGAACCTGAAGGAGTTTTTGTTAATATAGGTTATATTTATCAATATTTACCATATTTTAAACTAATAAAAATTGTAAAAAAAATGTATTAATTCCCTTAAATGCCAAGCCAGCCGCACCTTAATATAAATGATTTTTTTATAAAAATAACTATATTCTCCCAAAAAAGTGAGGAAAGGATTTGTTTTAAATATTTTTATAAATCTCTTTAATATTTGGCTTAATAGAAGAGAGATGGATTCTCATCTATTAGTCTGTGCAATCTGTTATGATACGTGATTCTGATTGTAGTAGAAGAAGAAATCTGGTCTCATAGATATGTAGTTGGAAAAAGAAGAATTTTAACATGGAAACCATATCTTCGTATTATTCTGAAAATAGTTTTGGCCACACAGACCCCTCTGGAGACTCTCAGGGACACTCAGGAGTTTGAGAATCACACTTTTGTGAACTGTTATATTGGAAGGTCTAACTTTCTTTGTCTTGTTGAGTTATTTCAATCATATTTCACTCTCTGTGACCTAATATGGGGGTTAAAAATTCTGGAGTGATTTGCCATTTCTTTCCTCAGCTCATTTTACAGATGAGGAAACTGAAGCAAATAGGATTAAGTGACTTGCCCAGGATCACACTCTCAGTAAGTTTCTGAAAGCCAGATTTTAACTCAGGTCTTCCTCACTTACAGCTCTACCTACTGAGCCACTAAGCTACACAAATCTATAAGTTTATTTTATTTCCCAGAATCTGACCAGAAAAGGGATTTGAGATGAATTTATTAAATGTTTACAATGTGCCAGGTTCTTTATTTGTTGAGAGAGAAACAAATTAAAATTAGAACAGCTTCTGCCCTCAAGGAACTTTTCTATATACCTTATACATGTTTGGTATAAGTACTAAGTATTGTACTAATTAATAATTTGCATGCTTTTCAATAAATCATAGCGTTAGTTAAAAGTGGCTGTGGTTATCTCTGTCATTTGAAATCTCCAAATCTGATTTCTACATACTACAACCCAGAATGCAAATAGAAAGGGAATTTAAAAAGCATATATAGAGAACCTACTGGGTACTCAGTAGACATCATGTATAGCAAAGCTTCTTAAACTGTGGATTATGACCCCATTTAAGCTCTTGTAACTAAATTGAGGGGTCACAAAATTATGATCTATTACCAGTAAATATTTGATTTGTTAACTATTTTATATACCTAAATATTTGAGGTCACCAAAATTTTCTCAAGTGAAAAGGGGTTATCGGTGATACACTCCAACTCTGTGCACCAGGAATTTACAAGATCTGAACTTTCTTACAAATACTAAATATCAGAATGATATTCATTCAAACCAAAATAGAAATAAAATAAAGATATCTTTATGAGAGTACAACAATTAATTGGGAGAGGGGAATGAAGTAGAGCATATCTCATTGAAAATATGGAAAATATGAAAATGGAATATAATACAGGCTGTATAATATTATACAGAAGATCTAGAATAAATTGGGGAGCACCTATAATGGTATACACCAGCAGGGAAATTCTACAAATCATTGTGAGTGGAAAAATTTTAAGGAGCTCTGATGTTTCACACTATAATGAGGTATAAAAGATATCTATGTCTTAATAACTGCCTTTAATTAAGAATATAAATTAGTGCCTTGGAAAATACCTTTGATTATATTCCTGTTTAGTTCTGGTTATAAGATCTTCCTGTTTAAAATGAGGGGATTAGACTAGTACTCCTTCAACTTTATTCATCTATTCCATTCTGTTCCCTTCTATTCCACTTAATTAAATGCCAGCATAAACAGTAAAGATCATAAATGCTATAAGACTTTAGAGAAGGCTGGCCAATTCCTAAATTGCCTCTCAGTGATTAAATTTCTTAATCTGTGAAATGGATATGTGTGCAAGGTGGGGGTATTAATATGGAAAGTTAAATCAGATTATTGACAAGGTTCCTTCCTGTTTGAAAATTCAGTTGTTCTATTGGGAACTAGAAAAGTCAGGACAGACTTCATAAGACATGTGGGCAATAATTTAAGTCGAGATATGGAGCTTTTAAATTGTGATTTATAAATTTGGCTTTAAAAATATTTTGATCACTTTCAATATAATTGGTTTCCTTTGCCATCCTTTACATTTTATATTGAACATTTAAAGACATTATTCTGAAACAGCATTATTAGTCTCACTATATTGCCGAAGAGATCCAGGACATGAAAAAAAGGTGAAGAACTCCTAGTTAAGATGGCAATTTGTTGGACTTTTAAAATTTATTCTTTATATAGGAAGGAAGGAAGGAAGGAAGGAGGGAAGGAAGGAAAGGAGGGAGGGAAGGAGGGAGGGAGGGAGGAAAGGGAGGGAGGGAGGGAAGGAGGGAAGGAAGGAAGGAAGGGAGGGAGGGAGGGAAGGAGGGAAGGAAGGAAGGAAGGGAGGGAAGGAGGGATAGATAAATAGATTTTAAAAAATAAGGTTAGACCTTAAACCCTAAATCTCTACTCTGTATATTTTGCTTTTCTTTTTAGGTATATCATGAATTTAACATGGAACTTTCAAAGCTGTCCTGTTTGTCTGTGTTTCCTTCTAGTTTTCCATATAATCTATGTATGTTATTTTTTTAATACTCTAATGACCTTTTTTTTCTCATTTTGGAACTCTTCTGCTGCTAGTTTCCCCCTCAGTCCCTCTTCTAAAAATTAAAAATTAAAAAAAATAAAATAAAATCTTTGTTTCAGAAAAGATGATCAGGCAGTACAAATTTCTACATTGACTGTAGAAGAGAATGTATTTTTCTTTTTGCACTTTGAATCCATCACCTCTCTCTCAGGAAGTAGGTAATGTGTTTCACTGGATGCAAAGCTAAAAAAGAGAAAGGATGTTATAAAAGGAGATTAATAGTCTGAACGAACACGGGTTGTTTTGGAAAGGAATGAAGCTATAGCAAAGAGATGAATATTTTACCATGAAACTGGAACCAAAACCAGGATTTTCTATGTGATTTATACATCCCTTCCAGTCCATATACGGAAATCTGAATAAGCAGGGTCTGAATAAGCAGGAGCAGAGCAAATGCCCTCTCATATCAGAAAGAAACAAGTCATTTTGAATATAGTCTTGCTGGTAGTTGGACGGTATCATTTCCTAGGAGACTCGGGATCCTTTAGGTAAACTAAGGCACTGTCATAAAGCTGAGAAGACAGAAGCCCCCTTGCATGGGACCTTTTAGGGTTTTTTAATTGAACAAATGTTTCCCCCATCCACATTACTTAAAATGTCTGCATGTGCTCCCGGAGGGCTTCCACTTGGGGAATGGGCTGTTTCCCCCCACCCCCACCCGGATCCAAAGTCCCGGCTCTCGTTTTGTCACTTAGCCACACAAGTTTGCGCGTCTTTGATCTATAATTAGCTAGCTTTTTTATTAGGCCGCAACCCTTAGTCATGGGTCACTAGAGGGTGGCTGACTGTGCAAACCACTAGCGTGCCAGGCATTGAGCAACAGAGCTTGCCGGGAGCAGGCCAGACGTTCCTGCACGTGCTGGCTTTCGGAACCGTTCAGCCTCCCTCTGCTTCCTTCTCCTGCCCCTCTCCATTGTTGCTCCAGGGCTGGGAGCAGCACGGTGCAGACCCCCATTTTCCTGCCCTCTTTGTTGGCCAGCAGCCACAGGGAAGCGGCCTGCCGAGCAACGGAGGCAAAACTGTCTTCTCTTTCAAAAACAGAGAAGGCGCACAGGCTTCCTCGTTTTGGGTCTGGGAAGTGGGCGGGCGTGCCCCTCCCTCAGTGGAACACTATGGCTCCCTACTACACTGACAATTACTTTTCCGATCTCAGGGTCTCTTGTTAATGACGAGGGAGTAGTGCAGCTGGCTACCGGTCCTAGCCACCCTGACCCTCTCCGTTCCTAAATGATAAACGTCCACCAGGCCAAGTCGCCCGTAAAGGCCACCCAATCTCTCCTTAGGCCTGAGAGAGGTGCTAACTTAACCTAGTCACACTCCCTCGTGCCCCATGCTCCCAAACACACACTCATGCAATGTCCGAGGCTTCCTTCTCTGCACGTATAACGTCCCTCTTCCTGGCAGAAATGCCTGGAAAAGCCCACAGACGCCTTTTAGGTAGAGGTCTAGGTGTTGGAGCAATTATGAGTTTTAGAAATAGCACCCCTCCCTCCCTCCCCCCCCCCAGCAGCCCGTCCCAGTAGCCAAAGGCCTTTAGCTTTTGTAAGGAGCCTTAGGTACCCCCGGAGATCTGGGCAAAGATGCTGCCACTTGGCTTCTCAGGCAGAGCCAAGTCTGGTCCTCATAAAAGGGCGCGCCGGGGGAGCCGGCCCACCAAGGCCTGCCTTCTGCTCCCCCCGAATGGAAGCTACACTTTGGGGAGACAGGACAGATAAGGGCCGGGCCTCAGTTCTCACTCTGGCGGGCAGAGTGGCCCCGAGGCCAGAGGCGCAAGGACAGAAATGGCCTCCCCACTGTAACTACATCAGTCAGGGCGCAGGGGGCCTCGGAAGCCCCCACTCGGAGCCGGACTCCCGGCCCGTCCGGGCCTTCTTTGCATCGTCACTTTGACAGGAGCACCCGTGGCCGTCTTTTGCACCTGAACACCCAGAGTGTGCAAGGCCCCCTTCTGAGGCTGCCCCGCAAAGGCCGATGGGACCTTCCTGAGACACTGCTCCCTCTCTGCAGGTCAGGGGCAGCAGCCTCTGGGTGTGCAGACCAAGGCAGGGAGCTGCCTCTCCTAAGACAGGGATCAGGAAGCATCTGACCAAGAGAAAGCCCAACATTAGTGGGGGTTCCTCTGAAACAGCCAGAATCAGGCAGAAGAAGGAGGGGAGGAAGAACTAGTGCTATTGGGTCTGCTCTGGACAATGCACCTAGATGAAGGGAGAGAGGATTCTGGGAGTACCAGCACATGCTCTTTGTGGATTTGGAGATATGCTCATGGACAGCCGAGTCTCTCTCCCTTTTTTCTCTCTCCTTTTCTCTCTCTCTCTCTCTCTCCCTATCTCTCTCTCTCTCCCTCTCCCTTTTCTCCATTTTTTTCCTTCTCCCTTTCTGCTCTCTCTCCCTCTCCTTCACTCTTTCTCTATTCCACTCTCCTGTCTCTCCCCGCTCACTATCTCTCCAAATCTCCTTTCTGATCCCTCTCTCCCTCTGTTTTTCCCTGTCTTTTCTGCAATATAACATGATGAATGGCTGAAGAACTAACCTCAAGTTAAGAATCTCTGAATTCCAGTCCTGCCTCTGATACACGACAGCTGTTTTACTTTGGGCAAAGTCCTTTAACCTCTCCCGATTTCCCATACACTGAATACATACACTGCTCATTGGCAGAGAGTTTCTCCCATAAAAGTTTCTTATGCCAGTGAAATTACAGATTTGATATTTGTATATAAATGTATATACATATACATACATGTGTGTATTTATGATTATTTTATATGGGGGAGAGAGACAGAGACAGGGACAGAGACAGAGAGACAGAGAGAGAGACAGAGACAGGGACAGAGAGAGAGACAGAGACAGAGACAGAGAGACAGAGAGACAGAGAGACAGAGACAGAGACAGAGAGACAGAGACAGAGACAGAGAGACAGAGACAGAGACAGAGACAGAGAAAGGAGAGAGGAAGGAAGGAACCAAGGCAGACAAAAGGAAATATTACCAGTATTAGGAACCCAGGGGGGTTGGAAATCTCCATTTACCAATGCAGACTGGTAACAAAAGTAATTTTTAGTCTAAGGGGAATGATTCCCTGGAGGAACTAGGAGATTGTGTCTTTCTGTCATCACACCATGCTAGAAAGGTGCTGAACCCTAAGGACTGACTCCAAGGCTGACCCTCCATTCACTCTGCCATTCATTGTTGTCTCTTACCAAATGTGACACTGGAGCAGATCTGCCATGACTTTAATAGGAGCAATAACAGGAAAGGAGCTAAACCACCGGGTACGTGAATATCAGACAAAACCATTGTACCCCCAAAGCTGTGATGGTTTAGCTGCAAGTGCATTAGCATTTATCATCAAACATTAATGTTAACATTTCATCAGACATCTCCTCTAATAATTCTGTTAAAACAAAAACCATTGTTAATGGCTTCAATTGTTCCAAATGTTCTAAACACATAATAGCTTCAGTTCATCAAGTTCATTATAATATTTTTTTTCAAAATTGGCACAATTTTACTTTCCCATTCCCGTTAATAAAGTGTACCCGAGACATGCATTACCAGAAGTAATTTCATTACTGGAAGAATATTCATAAAATTATTTTTAAAAATCCTCAGGAGTTTATGTAATCTGTACTTTATTCATAAACTTTGCAAGGAGAAATCTTCCCAAACTTCAAAGTGGGAAATAGTTTGGAGATCTCTCTCCTTTGTTGGTTTGTAAAGGCCATTTATCAAGTGACTTGGGCTGAGAAGTCCTTTAAAGGCTCAGCGTGAGTCTCAAGCCAATTTGACAGATTCCTAAAGGCACATCAGGAAAACTCTTCCTGATATCAGGCTCTTCCATGGAGGCTGAAATGGCACTTTGGGGGATGTGAGAAAACCATTATTGCACGTAAGAACGAGAATTAGATTTCTGTTATAAGGACTCAGAAGTGAACCAAGGACTCAGGTAAGCAAAGACACTGACTGGGCTTTGTTGGAAGGGAAGACCAACTGATCTCAAATCAGGAACCTAGATTTAAATCTTGGCTTTGATACTCCTTACCTGTGTGATGAAAGTCAAATCCTAACTTTCATGAGCCTCAATTTTTGTAACATGTAAAATGATGCTAATAATATCGTCCTACCTATTCTCCAGAGTCATTTTCAGACCTAGAGAGGATAGTGTGTGTAAAGTGCTTTCTAAACCACAAAGTACCATGTAAATGTTTTATCATTATTAGCTGGAGAAATAGGGACACAATTTTGTATGTGTCGTGGATGCCAACAGCAAAAACAAAAACAATAAAAAACAGTGGAGTGGGGTGAAGACTAAATCTGGGATTATATTGATATAAGGAATTCTCACATGTATAAACTCCCTATATTGATGTAATTCAGCATCTCATTAGAAATTTAGAGTCTTGGAGAATTATCTTGGAGGCTGAAATGAAAGGTTGAAATAATGCCCCAAATCAAGAGAATTGACCTGCCTCTTACAATGCACTTAGGAATGGTCCTTAACAATAAAGTAGCAGGAATTAGTTCCTTTTTTTCCTACTTTCTCTTTCTCTGTCTCTCTGTGTCTCTGTCTCTCCCCACTCTCTTTCAAACCTCTTCCTACACAAAGATGACAAGTCCAGAATACTTTCCTTAGATTCACTCATTTTCACTCTCTATTTTTCCTCTTATTTCATAAAGAACCCAATACCAACCCAACTCTTCTTTACGCTCAATTCCTGGCATTATGTCTTGTATAATTCTACGATTGTCTCCCTGTTTAGTTATCTAACAAACATGATTCTTCTTTAGGAAAAAAAAGTTGGTCCCTCTCTTCCTAAGGAAGGCAGATGAATGGGTTGGTTAAGAAGGAGTTGGAGTCTTCTGATCAAAGCAGAGTTCCAACTATTATAAAGCATGTCTGAGAAGGACATTCCATTTAAGACATATTAGCAAAATTCATTAAAGAGAAGAAATTAAAAAAAATTAGGAGGATGGGCTCAAATCATCTCAGAATAATTCTTGGCAGATATTTGTGTTAGGATATTATACAGGATATAACACAGAAATTGGCCAATGAGGATCCATGTTTGTATTTCTCCTAATGAGCTACACAGAACAAACACGAATGTACTCTGTCTGGTCCCATTCTAGCAACTGAGAACTTGGTGACTCTGCTTGCGGTTGTGAGTCACAAAGAGGCTGGTGCATTGTGGATGAGGCTCCTAAGCTTTAGGAGCAGAAGTCCTGATGAATGAAGTGGCTGAATTGGATCTGATGGTGTCCACCAGAGGTGCATGCTGATGGTTTTGAATTCTCTTCCCTAAAATCTATCAAATAGAAACTACTGACATGAGCTGCTAGGGGGAAGAAGAGCTACTTCCCTTCCCTGTTATTGGGATACCACATTTCTCTGAGAACATGGTGCCTCTATTTCTTTTCTCTTTATTCTTTCTGATCTTATACAAATGGATATCTGAGATAAGAAAGCTAGGTGATGCAGTGGCCAAATGCCAGGTCTGGAATCAGGAAGACTTATCTTTGTAAGTTCAAATCTGCTCTCAGATACTTACTAGTGTTGTGACCCTTTCCTTCTCCAGCTCATTTTACAGATGAAGAAACTGAGGCAAGCAGGTTGAAGCGACTTATCCAGGATAATAAACATTCAAAGGAAACCTCATGATCATAATCTTGCACATTTACATCTTACAAATGAATAAACAAGGAAGTTAATATCACTATGGGGAGGAAGATTGTTTTTGTAACTATTGTTCTTGTTATACCTTCATGGCAAATACACTTTTTTTGCCTAAAAGTTAATAGTTTTACATTTGATTGATAATGATGAGAACACCAGATGGGGGCTCATGAGTTATCCATTTGGAAGTCACAACTCATTGGGATTTATTACCTTTACAATCCTGAGAAGAATACTTTATCCTCTGGGAATATAACCTGTCAGTGTATCATAAGTTGTGTGTGTGTGTGTGTGTGTGTGTGTGTGTGTGTGTGTGTGTGTAAAACAAAATTTTATGAGCAAGAGAGAATAATCAAACTATGAGAACAAAGAATAGAAAGAACAATTAGAGAGAATGAAGGGATGGATCAGGAAATAGTCTTTTGGAGAGGGGAAAATCAATTGTTACTGAAATATGGTCTAGATGAAAAATTTCCTAAAAGGGAGGATGCTGTCTTGGTTGGGACTTTTTTCATTTATATTGTTTTGTTTCATTTCTATCATATTTCAAAATTCTAACAATCTTTGGGCTTGTCTTTGAAGAGGAAGCTCCTTTATAGTCTCATATCAAAGGAAATTGTTTGACAGTTTCAGATGGGTTTCCATGGCCAACTGCTTCCCTGCTGCAGGTGGTCCCCTGGGGTGAAGGAGTATTGATTTTCTCATCCACACACCCAGCTCACCGCTGACTCCCCATCAGGGGGCTGATCATTTTATCACAGGCTGTCCTTGGCCACACAATAAGTCATCAACATCCTGCCAGGAAGAATAAATGCCAGAACTAACTGGATCAGCTCAGAAGCAGCAACTACAACGGGTGACAGACAGAATTCTTCTGATGAATGGTGGACTTCTAAGACAACTTCCAGTTTATGCAACAGAAAATCATGACTGCCTGTGCTAAGCTACCATCATTAGGAAGCAGTCTCAGCCCATAATAAAAAAGGTGCTCTCTGAAAATGAAGGGCAGTGAGTCTTATTCCCTATTATTAGCTCTATTGCTTATAGCAACATATATGGGTCCTGGCTTTGTTACTGCAGATGTAAGTTTGGGCAATTTACATCATTATCATTTTCTTTTCCTTCCTCATTTCATATAATGCACTAAAGTTTGCCAAGCACTTTACAAATATTATCTATTTGATCATTTCAATAAGCCTGCAAAGTAGATGTCATCATTATTTTCATTTTAAAGAGGAGGAAATTGAGGCAAGCAGACATTAAGTCATTCGGCCAGCACCATAAAGTCAGATTTGAACTCAGGTTTTCCAGGCTCTGAGTCCAACATTCTATCCACTGTATTACCTTGGTTCTTTAACTTTTTGTCTTCCATTTCCTCACTTGTTAGATGATCCATTAGATGTTCCTTAACATCCTTTCCAACTCTAAATCTTTAATTCTGTGATCTTATGACCTTGGTTCAACTCCCAGATCTGCCACTGGGCAGGTCTGTAACCTGTCTGAGCTTCACTGTCCTAACTTGTTTTATGTTTTAAAAAAGAATGGAAATATATTGAATGAATTTCAAGGTTTCCTCCATTTCTAAATATCTGATTCTATGACCCTCAGCTGAAATAAATATAATGAAGGATAAAGGTACAGCACAATTTGTAATAACGAGTGACAAGTGAGACTGCCAAGGAATAGTAAGAAAATATTGAGAATCAGGGAAAGGATAGAGCATCTTCACAAGGTGGATAGTACGATGATGATTGGCAACTGGTAGCTCAAGGGATAGAGTGCCAGGGCTGAAGGTTGGAAAATTCATCTTCCTGAGTTCGAGTCTAGTCTCAATTATTAGCTCTATGTCCTTAAGCAAGTCACTTAATGTAATGGGCTGAAGCTGAGGAAATGCACTGAGGTCTGAGTACTTAAGGCTAATTACCAATTGGACAATACTCTATTAGTATATGCTTGGAGAAAGGATGCCCCCCCCCCCCTCCACTCTCTGTGCAAGTTTGATCTGTTGTATAGGAGACTGGGTAGAGGATTTAGGGGGTGGGGTTGGTCATCTCATGATCTGTTTAGTTTTCTTGCCCAAGGGAACAATCAATATCCCAGTTGAATTAACTTTTGGACAAAAGTGACTGACAAAAAGTTAAAATACAATTTCAGCACAAATTCAGTAAATAAATCACCAGACCCAGTTAAGCTACATGTCAATGTCCTGGTAGAAAGACGGAGTTTCTGAGCCATTATAAGTGACTTTTAAAAAACTGGAAAGCCAACCTGATAGCAACATAAGTTACAAAAGGATACGGAAGTTAGATATAAAAGGCAATATCACAAATAAATTAGTGGGACAAAAAAAATTATTTCATAGACATATGGATAAGAAAAGGATGTAAGACAAAAAAGAGATAGGATCACAGAAAATAAAGGAGAATATTAGACAAGTTATATAAAATTCTAAAGATTTTGCACAAATAAAACCAATGCAGCTAAAATCTGAAGTCCAAAATTGAGGGGGAAAAAAAGCTTCTTGGGGGGGAGGCAATTTTTTCTGAGAAGCATCTCGTTTCCAACATATAGCCATAGTTTTTTTTTTTTTTTTTTAAGAAAATGCTGTAAATTACTAATAATTAGAGAAATGCATATTAAAACAACTCTGAAGTTCTACCTCACATTCATCAAACTGAAGAAAGGACAAAAAGATAAAGTGACAAGTGCTACAAGAAAGGAAAATAAAGCAGGCGTATTTAATATACTGTTAGTAGAGATGGGGATTGTTGTCACTGGAGAATAATTTGGAACGCTGCCTCCTAAGATACTAAAACTATGCAGTCTTTAGGCTCAGGAATCAAAAGAAGAAGAAAAGCCTTTACATGTACAAAAATATTTATAGCTCTTTTTATAAAGGCAAATACTGGCAACTAAGGGAATACACATCAATTGGGGAAAGGGTGAATAAACTGCATATGAACTAATACAAAGTGAACTGAGTGCATATATAAATCAAAATATGCTTATCATTCAAACTGTAAAAATAAACAATTTCTGTGAAAAAATGCTTTTTAAAAAGGCTGTGGAAAATGGGAGCAATAATTTGGATTTGAGAAGAAAAAAATGCTGATATTTTTCTGTGCCTTGCACAGAGAACAAAGTAATTTGCTCCACAATAAGAGCTAAAGAGCTAGAAGGGACATTGGGCACCATCCAATCCATTTTAATGGTAAATAAATTGAGGAACAAAGAGGTTAAGTGAATATATGAGGTCACACGGGTAGAAAAGTAACACAGAATTTTCACCAGCGCCATCTGATTGCAAAGCTAATGCTTAAAACTCCTGTTTTTCTGAACTGGAAAAAAATAACTGGACTTAAATTCAAGCCAAAACATAAATGAACACTATAGGGTCCTTTCCAAGAAAAGATTTTCATGGGAAAATGTAGGCAACAGATGTTTATACAGTTTGGAGATACAGGATAAAAGGGAGAAAAGTAGTTAAAAATATTAATGACAAACTTTGCTCCTATTTTGTAGAAGGAGAGTTAAAACCTGCCTTCCTATGCAGCATGCCATCAAAACAATATAGGAAAAATTATCTGCACAAAATTCACTTGCCAACTGTAAAGTGGACTAAATTTCAGACCATTGCAAGTGACATGTTCATTTAAAGTAAAAATACATTCTTTTAAAAAACGTTCTGTGAAAGGGAGGAAACAAAGAAAAATATAAATCTCTTCTAATGTAGAAAAATGGAGGAGGGACAAAAATGAATCTACCTGTATTTGAGCATTGGGTTAATGGAAATAAAGGATTCTCTTTTGAATTTTTTGTTTGCCGAGTTTTTATTAGCACCAGACTTCCCAAACTCTCTCACTCACTGATGCCCTCTCTCATGGAGGATATGAGAAATATAAAGTGTACTATTTCTGAACTCTTAAAAGTACGTCCCATTCCTTTCAACATGTTCCATTTCATTCAGCAAAAGCACCTATGGTAGTCAAACATATTATATGAATGAGGCCCTAGAGATTAAACAAATATATATTTTTAAATGACAACTCACTCACTCAAAGATTTCACATTTTAATGAGAGAAGGAAAAAATGCATACAGATAAGGAAGGCACATGGCAGAAGGACAAGGACAATGGAAAAATTGGGAAAAATTAATCCTCTTGTAAAAAGTAATGGAGGGAGAGATTACTTTTAGCTAGCTTTGTGAAGGAAGACTTCTCACAGGAAATAGCCTTGGAGCTAACTTTGAAGAGAAATCCTTCAGAAGGACATGGTCAGGATAGAAACAATGACGTTAGGAGCATATGGCCAAGGAATTGCTACAAGTTCATGTTGACTGTAACGTTGGATCAGTAAATGGAAATAATATGAAATGTATCAATGGAAAGGTAGATTGGATACAAATGCGAAGGGTTTGATATTCTAGATTAAAGATCTTTTTTTTTTAATCTTGAAGGTTTTCAAATAGTACAGTAATGTGGTTAAAGCTGTGTCTTCATGTTATTTTGGTTATTTAGGAAGGGTTCTGGGGGGAAAGCCTGGTAACATATATGCCAGTTAAAATTGCCAAAGTTTCAGTGAGAGGTTATGAAAACCTGAACCAAGAAAATGGCTGTGTGCCTGGAGAGCAGGAGATGGGAGACGGATCATGGACGCAGAATTAACAGAAATTGGTACACGTGAGGAATACAGGAAGGACTAGGGAAGAATCAAAATGACTAAGTCTGTGAACATGGGATGCTGGAAAGATGGATGTGACAACAAAAAAAATTAGCAAAGTTAGCAGAAAGGCCAACTTTTAGGAAGAGCCTGATGAGTTCAATTTTAGAAATATGTGTTTAAGGTTTATGTGAAGAAACAGAGTATGGAAGTTCAGGGGTGAAATCAGACTTGGACATATAGATTTGAGACTGACATACACAAAGGGATGAAACAAACCAAGGCAGGGAATGAAATTGCCCAGAAATCTTCAAATGTTCTTATTTTCATCCTGACAACAATCCTATTAGGTAGGTGGAACAAGTAATCTTATCTCCATTTGCATTATGAGAATCCAGGAACAGAAGGTTGAGAGACTTAGCCACATGATCTGCTCAAGGTGAAAATTAAGCTCTTGATTTCTAGCTTTAGTTTCTTTCTCCTTGATTTTAGCTCCTTCTCAAAATCCTCATCCCTTCCATAAAATAATAAAATTTTTGCAAACTTCAAATTTCTGAAAATTATAACCATGATGGAAGTACACGTGAATCTTTCAAACTAAAATATAGCTCCTTAAGAAAAAAAAAAAAAAAAAGAAATAGTTTCTGGGCTGGAAGAGTCCCCAGAGGCACTATTAAGGTAGAAGTTGCCAGGTTAGAACCCAATAACTGAAGAAGTTACTCCCAGAAACTCTCAGGAGGTCTTTGTCTTCAGCAGGGAGGGCAAGAGCAAACGGTTCCTGGGTGGTTTACTTGAATGGGTCGGAAGATGAAGTGCTTACATTGAATCGTTTGCAAAAGGACTAGTCTGTCAAAAGACCATATGCCATAAGAACATGTCTTTCAATAAAACTTAGAAGATCTAGGCTCTGCTCCTAACTTGGTGGCTAAGTTTCTCATGTCTGTCACATAGAAAAACATGAACTGCAAGTGTTTAATTGATTTTAGAAGACATACTAAGTGCTTGGAATACACTGTATTATTAAAAAACTTATCTATATACATACAAACATATGTATATTATAGTATACAGGGCAGAAAAGGGACACAGTGTATAGAGCACCCCTGGAATCAGGAAAACTAATCTTAATGAGTTCAAATCTTATTATTTATGTGACACTGGACAAGTCACTTCACTTTGTTTGCCTCAGTTTCTATAAAATAAGCCGGAGAAGGAAATGGCAAACTTTCAAGGTCTTTGCTAAGGAAACCCCAAATGGGATCACAAAGAGTTGGACACAACTCTACAACATACACACATACATACATATAGCTAATATACATATATACATACAAATAATTTTTGGAATATATTTGCATATATATTTATATAGAAAGAAAAGTCATGGTCCAGAAGAGAATGTACTGGAGCAGCAGATACTGGAGATAAAAAACAGGTTTGAGCATCAGAAGACTTGTATTCAAATCTTACTTTGTACTTGTAACCTATTTGATGATCTCTGGACATAGAGTGAGTTTGGTCACATGAAGAATGGGAGTTTGGCCCCAAAGCATCTTGAAGATATTTTATATTCTGGAGTCTTTTGCAACTCCATTGCTCTGTTCTCTGATTATCTAACTAGTAACCTGAGGAAAAAAAGCCCTGAGCTACCTTAAAATGTACAAGCAGCAAGCATGAGTCAGTTTTCCTGTATTTTTCCTTGTGCCTTGCTTTCTTGTTTTGTTTCGGCAGCGGCGGTGGAGTTTTTTTTTTTCCCTCCTTTGTCCTGTTTATTTTTATCAGCTGTCTTATTATCCAGTCTTTACCTTTGAGCAAAGACATTTTAAGGTAAACCAGAAATTAAGCTGTATATTGGTGGAAGGTTTGGCAGAGATAAGATATAAATAACTGCATCGCAGCTACACAACATTGCTCTCATTTTTGCAAATGTCCTGGACACACTGAACGGAGGATATAACTTTGAAAGCTCATAAATCACATCACCTGGAAGCTTGGTTAATTCGCAGCATTGTATAAGGTGCTCTCCAAAGGGGCTGCACCCCTGATTTATTTAACATAGGGTCTATTCTTTAGGATTTTAACATATGTGATTTCAGCTCTGTGGGCCCCAACTTCACAGATTTATTATCAGGGCAAAAAGCAGAAAAAAACATCCTCAACTGGAGAATGAACTTCCGGTAGTACAAATTTAACTAGGTTGCTCTTGGGCCCATACTTGAAACCTTTCCAATATGGTAGAATCTTATGATTCTAGGATGATGTCTTTGGAAGGGGAAGACACTTCAGAGGTCATTTCTAGCCTACACCTCTTTTTACAAATGGAGAAATGAAATCCTGGAGGATATGAAATGACTTCTTCCATCACAGGTAGCAAGTTAGGGAGGCAGGATTTGAACCCAAAGCCTATGACTCTAGAGTTAGTATACTTTCCCTTGTAATGGGCTGCCTCTTCCTTCTTAGACCATTCTTTCTCAATATCTTTCACTAGATCATTAGCCATTTCCTGCCTGCTAAACATAGACATCCCCTAAGGTTCTTCCTTGGGCCCTCTATTCTGCTTTCTCCTTTTCTCTTCCTTGATGATCTAATCAGCTCTCAGGGGTTCTATTATTACCTTCATGCAAATTGCTTCCAAATTTAGCTCTCAAACGGTAAGCACTCTCCTGAATTCTACTCCTAAATTACCAATAGCCATCTTCTCCCTGCATCCCCTAAAGGCACTGCAGGAACTCTAACTTTTGCCTTTTTTCAACTACCCTGTTGAGCCGATCACCACCCCTCATTCAGGTTTGCAATATTAGAACCTTTCTTGACTCCTCCCAACCCCTCCATCTATTACTGCTAAGTCCTATAAATTCTACCCCCATATCTCTCATCTCTGTCTCCTTCTGCCATCCATTAAGCCACTAACCTACTTTAGGTTCAATGATTTCCTGCTTATACAATAGCTTCCTAACTGGATTCCCTGTTTCCAGTTTCTCCAATCCATTTCTCATACCACGACCAAACATGGATCTCATCAAATCTCTCCCTCAATCAAAAATCTCCAGAAACTCCCTATAACCTGTAAAATAAAGTTAGAAGCCTGGTACTTAAACACCATGCAACAGGGGGAAAGGGAGGCAGCCAGGATGTGAAAAAAAAGGCAGGTGCTTGACTAAGCTCTTCTGATTACCCCTCCAAATGACTTTAAATTATACCTCAGAATGAATAGTGGAACTGCAGAACCCACAAAAAAGATGGGGTGAAATAAATTTCCAGCCAAATTCAACAGAGATCAGCAGGAAAGGTCTGTCATACTAGAGTAAAAGTGGGGTGCCCTCACCTGTACAGGCTACTCTATTGAAAAACTCTTGGAGGGCTCTTGAATCAGTGGAGGTAGCTACTGGTTCTGGAACTCTCAGCCCACAGATGGAGTTCAAACAGCTGGTCAA
This sequence comes from Sarcophilus harrisii, assembly GCF_902635505.1. Lineage (NCBI taxonomy): Eukaryota > Metazoa > Chordata > Mammalia > Dasyuromorphia > Dasyuridae > Sarcophilus > Sarcophilus harrisii. The sequence goes on from NC_045431.1 coordinate 12,419,687, forward strand.
AAGAATACAGGGGCCCATTCGTTGGTTCTGGGGAGAGGTAATAGGAGTCAATTATCCCACATGAAAGAAGCACCAAAGAGCTTCTATAGTAGAAGAGAGGAAGATGGAGGAGGTAGGTAGAAGTACTTGAAACTTACTCACATTAGATTAACTCAAACATAGAACATACACACTCACGTGGGTATAGAAATCTATCTTACTCTATAGGAAAGGATGAAGGGAAAGAAATCAGAGAAGAGGAGCTGGTCAAAGGGAAGGCAAAGTGGGGGAGGAAGCAGTCAGAAGTTAAATACTTTTGAGGATGGATAGAAAGAAAGGAGATACAAGAGAAGGACAAAGGGGGGGAAATGGGATGAGGGAAAATACATAGGATCATAATTGTGAAAAAAATTTACAGCAACTGTCTCTGATAAAGACCCTATTTCTCAAACACATACAAAACTGAGTCAAATTTATAAAAAAAAGAGCCATTCCCCAAATGAAAAGTGGTCAAAAGATATGAATAGGCAGTTTTCAGACAAAAAACATCAGTTATCTATAATCATATGAAAAAATTGTCAAATTTCTATTGATGAGAAAAATGCAAACTAAAAAAAAAAAAAAACATGAGATAACAGCCCATGTCTATCAAACTGGCTAATCTGACAGAAAAAATAAAATGTTGGAAGAGGAGTGGGGAAATTGAATCATAATGCACTGTTGGTAGAATTGTGAATTGATTCAACCATTGTGGAAAGCAATTTGGAACTACGCTTAAAGGGCTATAAAAGCAGGAATAAATACCCTTTAGCTCAGCAATACTACTACCTGATTTATAAGCCAAACATTTTTTAAAAAGGGAAAAGGAATTGTACATACAAAAATATTTTTAGTAGCTCTTTTAGTAGGAGCAAAGAATTGGAAATCTAGCGGATATTCATCAATTAAGGAACAGCTGGCCAACTTGTGTATGATTCTGTTGAATATTACTGTGCTATAATAATTGTTCTCAGAAAGCTTGGAAAGACTCCCATGAACTGACGCTGAGTGAAGTGAGCACAACTAGGAGAACACCACACACCATACCAGCAATGTTTGATGATGATCAGCTGTGAATGACTTGGCTGTTCTCAAGTACACAACGATCCAAGTCAGGGCTTATGATGAAAAATGTCTATCTCCATGGACAGAACTGGGTACATATTGAAGCATATTTCTTTTTTAATTTCATTTTTGATGTTTTTTTTTCATTTTTTAAATGTTTTCTTTCACAACATAACTAATCTGAAAATGTTTTGCAAGACTGCACATGTATAACCTGTGTCAAATCACATGCCTTCTTAGGGAAGAATGAGGAAAAGAAGGAGAGAGTTTGGTCCTTAAAGTTTTAAAAGGCAAATGTTAAAAAATATTTTACATGTAATTAGGGGGAAATGAAATATTAAGTACATAATTTCTAAACTATATAAATTACCTCCATTATTATTCCTATTATTCTCCTTGCTGTCTGCCCCTTCGTGTATTTTAGGTAAACTGGTCTCCTTGCTATTTCTTATGGAGACATCCCATCTCTTGCCACCAGGTCTTTGTAGAGTGATTCCTGAATATGGCCCCTTAACTAGATCTCTCATCCTAGCTTCTTTCAAACATATTTTCAATATGTCATAATTCCCCAACAAAAATCCCCAATGTTATTTCTTCAAAGGCAACTAATACTTTGTTTTAATCTTCATAATGTTTGTCATGTGCCAGGCTTCCCACAATCCTTAGCATGATATCAGAGCACAGGAAGCATTTAATTCATTGCTTGTTGACAGGTTTGCTCTTAAATATCTCTTGGCTGCAGACTTTTCAGACTATAGGAGCATGTAGAAGACACATTTTCTATAAATATAAGTAAATTTTCTCTCTTAGGGACAGGTCCCTTACATGATTGAAGGAGTGACTGTAGACTGAGACTCCTTGAAAGAAGAGGTTCACATCTTATTTGAACTTTGACTCTTCCCCAATGCTTAACACAATGTTCTGGGGTCAATTATTCCTAGGCGAATTAGCAAAAAGCTTCTCAATGTAGAAATGTACATTATATATTTCTGTCACCTTTTTCTAATCCAATTGGTCATGTTTTGTGTATCATCCCTGATGACTACATGCCATCAGATTATATTGTAGAATCAAAGAATCATATTTTAAAAGTCATGGAGCTAAGTCATTCACTGAGTAAACAGAAGGGATAGGTCTCAGAAGGTACGGAGCTTCCCTAGGATCTTATATCTCCTTCATGGAAAAGTTGGAATTAGAACCCCAGGGCCAACTGTGATAATGTACCTGGAGTCAGCACCAAGATCTTACTTCTTCACTTTGTAGTCAAAAAAGCAAGCGAGCAGAGACCATGGGAACCTTGGACAGAGCTATTGTTTGATTCTGTACCCAACAGAGGCTGTTTTTCAGAGCTGTTTAACACTTTCCTAGTTAGCAAATCCTACCATATCAATGTCTGCATTCTGTTTTGATTCAGTCAGGAAATTAGGGAAATAATGTTGGAAGCCTACATAGAATCCTACTTTATCTCACTCCAGTGACACACAAGATTGAGCATGCCCTGTTGGCTGTGATTGTTCTTTTTTTTTTTTCTTTTTAAAAAGATTTCCCCCTATAAATGCTAATGTAAAAGTCATGGATGCAAATGAAAAGGAGCCCTCTTTAGTTTGGAAAACAGAAGAAGCAAATCAGTAAGTCTGGGGTCTTAAACATGAATTATATTGGTTGATTATCACAACACCCCTAGTGGCAGCGTTGATGTAGTGCTGAGCATTGAACTGTGAAAAAACCTTAATTCTGGGGCCGTGGGACTAGATGACATATGAAAGAAAGCAACAGGAAAACAGGCAGAAAAGCAGAGGCAATTAACCATCTGAGATACTGCTTGGACACTCGGAGTGAAATAGTTGTAATTATTCCTTTGCTGGAACATTAGCTTTTCATGAAATCCTGGGAAATGACCAGGGGCCGGCCTGTGACTACATATTTATATACAAATAAATATGTAGAGGAAATACTGTAAGTTGCAAACTGTATCACACAGGATGTGCAGGTCAGTGCCCACTGTATGGTCCATTCTGATATCATAATAATGGTAGATGACCAGCTTTGTTCATTGTAATTAAGACTCCTTTTCTTCCCGCTGTCTGAAGTGTCGGCTGATGTTTGTCAGGCCATCTGCTTTGGCTCCTGGTCCCAGAGCCCCCTCCTTCCTCCCAGTGGAATCTTTTAAGCCAGAAGACATTGGAGACCCGTCTGAACTGGATTTACATATATAACTAAATCTATTTTAAGGTTCCCCTTGGCAAACCTAATGGCCAACCATTCCAGGGGACTCAAAGCCTGATCGCTCCCTCCTTCTGAGGCTCCTCGGAGGAAACTTTTATTCCTTAGGATTTGTGCTTGTCTTAAACAAGTCAAGTCCAAGTCATTTGTGTCAGGAGCTCTGCTAAGCACAAGCAAAAAGAGAGGCAGTTGCTGCCCTTGATGAACTTGTTTTAATAGAGGAGACTAGGTGTAAAGTGAGGAGCACCTTCAGGGCACGTGGCAGCCAAATCCGGAGGGAGACCAGATAGGAACTGAGGAGCACCTTCAGGGTACGTGGCAGCCAAATCCAGAGGGAGGACGTGAGCGGACAGGGCCGATGGATGGCCTGAGCTCTCACTCAGAAGGGAGCTTCAGGCAGATGCTTTCCCAATGCTGAAAACATTGACAAAACCTCCTTTGAGCATTGGCCATTTTCTTTGCATCAAAATTGGATTTTCAAAACTTTTCCTCTATTTGTTCACTGGAGAGCCAAGGCCAGGGTCCACAAAGGAGCTCTTGTGTGGGTGCCATCATGTGGTCTCTAGTACCTTCCCCAGCCACAAGCACAAGCTGCAGCCCAACGATGACTCCAATAGGACCCCGGAGCCTGAGGTCCAGTCCCAGCTGACTGGGCCAGAAAGAAAATGGGACAGATGTGAACGATGTCAATGGAGAATAAACAAATCTTGGCAGGTGGGGAGAGGGACGGGAAGAGTCATTCATCCATACGGGTCACTGCCAGAGAGTGATTCAGTTTCTTACTAACAGAGACACTGAAATGTAAAAGATTATAAGGAGGTTCTAATCTGGGAGGTCAGAGATGTAAAATCTCCCTCCTGCAAAGGCTCTTGGGGCAGCATCTCTCTGCGTGATCCCGCCCCCAAGCCGGTACTTTCACCAAATGCTCATTTAAAGGGGGGCGGGGGGGGGGGCAGCAGCCATTCCAAGTTGGAAAGCTGGGCAGGAAGGCTGAGCTGCGGGTAGTGGGCCACTGGCCTGGCCAATATTGGAGCAGCCGGTCAGGGCAAGGGCGGCCAGGATGCCAGGCGGAGCAGGAAAAGGCCAGGGTCCCCCCATTGCGACAGCAGGGGCACAGCGGGAGCTGGGGTGGGGGCAAGGCATTCAGAGCCCAAGAGGGAATTCTTTTTTAAAAATATCTTGGCTTTTGGATGGCAGTCACACTTCTCTATTTATAAAGAAACCTCGCTGGGCCCCGGGCTCAATGTGCTTCCACAGGGAGTGGGTGGCAGCCCGCCACGCTTGCTCTTGCTCATCCATTTGTTCCTTTTATGTTGGCCTTTAACTGTCTTCAGAAAATAGTGAACAGGGAAAGAAGCCCCGGGAAAGGTTCAAGGATGAAAACCGAGCAAACGACGAGAGAATGAGACCTACAGAAGATCCAGGGAGGCCGGGGACAAGACAGAACCCCTTCTTCCCCTGCCCCCTTCTCCATCTGGAGTTTAACCTAGCACACAGAACACTCCTTTTTGCTCCTGGCTTTCTGTAGCTTTCACTGAGGTCGGGGGCTTTGGGTGGGCAGGCTGACCTAATTCTGCACTGGGAGGCTTGCAATCACCAACCCCCACCCTCCCTCCCACCCCCACTCTCTCCCACCCCCCCCCCCAGCAGGCTCTTAATTCTTTAATTAGAAAAAGTCAGCCTCTCCCTTGTAACTGCCCCTCCGGCTCTCTCTCTATATTTGGATCCCAGAGTCACTGGGGTGGAAAGGATCCCCGGAGACTTCCCAGTGTCACCCAACCAGACTAAAAATATTTCCATAACTTCTTGAATATGTCATTCAGGTTGGACATGAAGATCTCTAGGGATGGGGAACCCACTCCCTGCCAAAACAGCTCATTCTCCTTATAGATCCATAATGATGATGAAACAGCCGATAATCTGATGGTATTAGCATTTATAAAGATAGCATCTACCATATGCCAGATAGTATGCTGAGTGCCATACAAATATTATCGCATGTGATCCTCAAAACAATCCTAGCACCTATGTGCTGTTTTATTGTTATTATTGTCCCCAATAATTGTCGCTGGACCTCCGAGAGTGAGGTCTCCTCACAGCACACTCCCCATTACAGATTAAAAGACTGAGGCAGGGAAAGCTGAAGTGATTTGTCCAAGTTTATATAGCTACTAAGTGTACAAGGCTGAATTTCAATCCAGGGCTTCCTGACTCCAGGCCCTGCCCTCTGTCTATCCAGTTATCCAGCTGCCTCTGTTGCTCTGTTTATTAAAGTTGTTCTTTATCTGGAACAGTCATATCCTTCTCTGCTGACACCTGTGCTTTTCCACATGATAAGCTTTCAAATACTTGAAGATGGATGACATCTACTTTTTCATTTTCTATTTCCTCCTCCTCCTCTTCCTCTCTCATTTTCTTCTTTTTCTTCTTCTTCTTCTTTCTCCTCCTCCTCCTCCTCTTCTTCTTCTTCCTCCTCTTGCTCTTCCCCTTTCTCCTCTTCTGTATCTTTCTCTTCCCCTTCATCTTCTCCCTATCTTGTGCAGGTACAGTGAAAGTCATTCACAGTCTTCATCCATAACACTGATGGACTTGGGAACGTTTTGCTACTCGCTTGCCCACCTGACCCAATTTGCTTCTCCTTGGTAGCTTGAGGGCCCCTCAACGGGCAGAACTCGCTATATTGGGGATGGTCTTTGAGCCAGAATCATCCGTTTAGCCTGGCCGCAACTCAGAACCCCAGGCTCAGATGATTTGCCAGCCTCAGCCTCCCTGGGAGCAGGGATAATCAGGGGGCACTACCACATCCTCGGCTGATGAGAAAAGCATCTTGACCTGACAGAGGACAAAATTCGATGAAATGATAAGGTTTATAATCAGAAGGGACCTTAGAGATCACTCCATCCAAACCCTGCATTGTACAGATAAATAAATCAAAGCCCAGTGAGTCACAGGGGAAGGAAGGAGCCATCAGGATTTGAATACAGGTTCTGATTCCAAGACCAAGGATCCCTTCATAACACCTCTTCATCTGATTTTTATAACTCTATATCAATCTCAAACTAATATTTTCTATAACATCTATATGACATCAATGAATTCTGAATAATTCAGAGTTTAAAGTCAACTAAAACTTAGTTCTTGCATCTCTATGAAACTAATATAATAAAACTTGCTGGTATGATGTTCAAATTAACTAATCAAATTAAATAAGACTCTAAGGATGTTAATGTATATATTATGTGTATGTGTTTATATATATGTATGTACATATGTACGATTTATAATTATTATATCTGTAAAGGAAATCAAAGGTAAAAAAAAATTGAGAAAAATCACCTCACCCTTTCTAAACAAACTTCTTTCAGTAGATCAAAACTTTAATTCTTGTTTCTATTCTGTAATTTGACTTATAATCCCTGTCAATTTATTATTTCTTCTCATTACTCTATAAGTAAATTCTTATGTTACATTTCAATTTAAATTTTAAACGAATGTTAGTAATAGGAAAAAAGTTTATACACAGCACATCAAGTTGTCTAACTTGGGCCTAGCATGTTAAATGTGACATGTAGAGATAGATTTATAACAGCTTTGTTTTTATACTTGTATAAAATAAAAACATTTTATTATATAAAATATAGTAATACTTTATTATATGTAAAACAATAGGGAAAAAAAACCTTGCCTCAGATATTCTCTTGTTAAAAGGCAAGTTATAAAACTATCTTTGCCTTGGTTTCCTTCCTCAATAATGAGAAGGTAGACTCAAGGACCTCAATCCATAATCCTATGATTCTTCTCTCTTAAGAAGCATTTAAACACACCTAAAACATCAAAGAAAACTGAAATAAAAGTAAAGAGCAAATAAATAATAGGGGAGGGAGATTGCTATATTCTCCTAACCAGTTTCAGAACTCAATATCCATGGATCCCATTGAAGGGCTGCTCCGTGACTTGTATATGTATTTCTCTGTGTGGAAAAAACTTTCTCCAAATTTTCTACTTTGCATCTGTTTCTTTGTCGGGTTTCAATTCTGTGGAATGAGATGCCCCCTAAGATTCCCTTGTCACCCGTCTCTTCACTTTCCTGTCCCCTTTTATACACTGTCTTTCTCCATTAGATTATCAGCTCCCATTGGAGGGCAGGGATTCTTTTTCTTAACTACAACCCTAGAACTTCCCACCATTCCTGGAACGTGTTATTGTTCATTCATTTTTCGGTCATGTCTGAATTGAGTGTTCTTGACAAACATACTGGAATGGTTTCCAATTTCCTTTCCTTCTCTGGCTCATTTTAAAAGAAATTGAGGCAAATGGGATAAAATGACTTGCCTAGGGTCACATAGCCATGAAGTGTCTGAGTCTAGCCTTGAAATGTAACTGCCTAGAACATAATAAGTGGCTAATAAATAGTTATTAGATTGGTTTGGATGTACAGAAAAATATAAATAATACAAGATGTAGCAAACCTTTTATCCTGGATAATATTGCCTGAAGCTCAAAGATTAAGTGACTTACTCGTTATTATATTAGTGAGGATCAGGTAAAGGACTGAAACCTGTGTTTCCTTGATTCCAAGTCCCAAGTCCCATCTTTGACAACATGCTTTCTATGCTGTTAATGAAGGCATTGGGTGTTAAACTGGGAAAGTTATGGACAAGTAGTGCTAGGGGAAGGTAGAGAAGAGACCTGTGTTGCAAGTTGGGGAATTATGTGGGCAAGGTAGAAAGTAAGTTGAGTCTTGATGAAGAGTAAGACTCAGATGTGGCTGAAAAGAGTGTATAGTATGTTCCAATGGTCTGGTAATGAAGAGAGCTATCTGCACCCAGAGGACTGAGTATGGATTACAACATAGTATTTTCACCCTCTCTGTTGTTGTCTGCTTGCTTTTTGTTTTCTTTCTTATTTGTTTCCTTTTTGATCTGATTTTTCTTGTATAGCAAGATATTTGTGGAAATATGTATAGAAGAATGGCACATGTTTAATGTATATTGGATTGCTTGCTTGCCATCTTGGGGGGAAAGGAGGGAAAATCAAACTTGGAACACAAGGTTTTGCAAGGATGAATGTTGAAAATTATCTATGCGTATGTTTTGAAGATAAAAAAATTAATAAAATAAAACTGATGACTGATAGTATGGATTGGATGGGAAAAGGTAGAACAAAGGTGAGTAATCCCAAGTATATTTTAAGAGTACTGGTAGAAGGTTATAAGGGCTGGGCCTTTGGAAACAATGGTAAAAGAAAGGAATAGATGGATATTAGAGACTTTTAGAAAGAATCCATAAGAATTAGAAAATGGCTATACATATGAAAAAAGAAAAGAACAAACAAATCTAAAGATAACAACAAAACCTCAACTTTTAGTGACCAAGTACCATGGACAGAAATAGCTAAGTGCAAAGGAGGAGCTCCTTTGAGTGAGAGTCAGGGGAGAGAAGATAATGAGTGAGATTCCCCAGGCTGCCCAGGTGAGCTTTTTCTTCAGGTAGTTTCTATATTAGCCAAGTTAGACTTCTTATCATTCTCTGGATCCTGAAATTTCAAAACACCCTTTCAATGAAATGAATTCTGACTTCCCACCATCCTTTTTGCTCATGTTCTCTTTAGCCCTAATGGGCTACTTCCCTTCTCCTCTCCACTAGATCAAATGCATTCTCTGTCAGAAAGACTCCTTTCATGGAGATCTTCGGCAGCTAGTGGTAATGTCTCCCTTGTAAACTGCTAGGGCATTTGGTACAGGACCTCTTCTACCATATTATATATTGTATTTGTGATAAAGATCTTATCTCCCTTACCAGACTTTAAGTGCCAAGGAAGTTAGGATTGGGCTTATTGACACATGCACACACACATATATGTGTGTAGATATGTTTATGCATACAAATGCATACATACATATATCCATATATATGTATATGCATATGTGGGTATATAATGGATAACACAGATTCTTTTATAAGACTGACTCCTTTGAGAAATGTTTAAAACTGCTCAGAGGGAGAAAAAAATTAAACCGCTAAGAGTGCTAATTGTGTCTTGGACAAGATTTCTGTGTGGGACACACTTTTCTGAGTCACTTAATCTCTATTTTGCCAAAAAGCAAGTAAGAAAGCTACCTCTCCATAATCCTTTTAGCAAGCCTAAAAGCCTGCCAAGATCATTGGATTGTTACAAATAATCCAATCACCTTGTAGGTAAAAACAGTCTCTTTCTATACTATCCAAGTTTTATTTGGAACTCAAAAGGCAATTTTATTTTCTCTTTTTGTAAAAAAAAAAAAAATCAAAATGGGTTTGTCAGTTTCAAGTAGATTTTTTTTGCCCAAACTTCTCTTTTCTAGTAGCTTTGATTGTGTGTAAATAACAAATCATGCAGAAGCTTTTTTTAAAATCATTTTTCAGACTGTTATTTCACCATATTTCATTATAGAGGATATTCATACACAGATTGCTTTTGCAATGTATTAGTGGGGGTTGTCCAAATAGGATGAATCATTTTACAAGGTTAACGAGCATTCTGTGGACACTCTATGTACAGGTAGCAAATAAAAATTGCCCAAGTCTTTTCCCTCTGGAGGTTTTCGGTTGCCTCATCTGCACAATGGCCTGGGCTGGACAGATATATCCAGGACAGAAAGTACATGTAAGAACAGCCCATTGGCCAAAGGGCATTGCAGATTCTCTCCAACACCCATGAGTGTCTACCACCCAATGCCTGTATAACCTAGATTTCCAATGCTACAGACAGGTTAGTTTTACCTACAAGGTGAATATATTGTTTTGTTTGCTTCTGTATGTACAGGAGACTTCAGATAGGTGGAGGGAATGCTAAATTAATATTATATACCTGCAGCAGAACTGGTGTGAGAGCTTGGGCAGAGACTTAACTTATTGGAGACTCTTTTAGAGACTGCTGCAGAGATGAGAAAGAGAAGCAGAGACATACATTGGAAGTTGTTTTTTTCAATTGGCTCCTCCCTGATTTTCAGTTTTTAGGGAGGGAGTTTCCCTAAAACCTTCCAAACAGGGCCTCTCTCTCTTAGTTTAAACTGGGTTATATCACTCCCCATTCAAAAACAATGTCATTTGTGTCTTTTCTGGTATATTCTAATTTCATGTCTTGCTTGGATAAATGGATCTTCTCACTCTTCTCTATCTGAGGTGGTCTTTTGTGTAACCAGTGTTTGGTGGGAAGGGAGCAACTTTGTGGACATAGGATGAGAACTGTCTCCTATCCTCATCCGCCCTTACCTTTGAGAGAGATCAGGAAATGGGCTTTTGTTCTGAACAAAATGACACTTCTAGACCAGAAATGTGTAGGACAGATAGATATAATTTAACTTACAATGTCTTGAAGAGATGGGAGGAAAAACCCCCTACCTGGCTTCTTGCTGCTCCTAAGATCTGCCTCTTTCTACTGTCTCTTTCCTCCCATTCCCACCCCACTCCCCAAGGCCCATTTTTTGGTAGGTGCCATGGGTCCTCTAATGAACTCTCCTCAGAACTATCCAGCAGAGATTCTATAGAAGCTGCTTTCAGGTCCTACATGGCCACAGAAATATCACAGCTACATGAGTGATACCTCTGTCTAAGGCTTTGGTTTTAATCCCCTTGTTTTGGTGATGAAGGTGCCCCCTCATCAGAAAATGCTGCATTTATCCCTGTTTCTTTCCAATGTGTCTCTTGGATTGCTGCAAGGCTCCTTCTCCCTGCCCTTTCCAGATGGCATTGAAGAATACTCTGCAGGAAGAAAAACTCTGTTTTCACCCCATTGGCTGGGGCAGAACCAGCAAAGCCTTCACTGCTACAATGCTTTCCGTAGTGCCTGCCCTTTATAATTATTCTTTTCTTTCTTATTCTGTGTGTCAGGATAGAGTTTTCCTTCTCAAATCTTTGTAATTGCCAGTGATATTCTTCTATACTCTGGAATCTCAAAGATAAAGCACACACTGGAACCCCAATGGCCCCCTAGCACCTGAAATCACAGATAAGGTCCTCCGTATTCACTTTGCTAATTAACCTTGGGTAAATCAGGAAGCACTCCTCTCTCATACTTTCATCTCTCTCAAGAGGTTACTCTGCTAAAAGATCTCATAGATATTGAAATGAAAGAAGCAGATCATACTTTTTTCAGTGGCTTATAATTGTTTCAGCCCTATCCAACCCTTCATGATCTCATATGGGGTTTTCTTGGCAAATATACAGGACAAGTTTGCCATTTCCTTCTTTAGTTCTTTTTCACAGATGAGAAAACTGGGGCAAAAGGGGTTAGACAGGGTCACACAACTAGTAGGTGTCTGAGGCTGGACTTGAATTCAGGAAGATAAATCTTTCTGATGAGTCCAAGTGTGGTGTTCTGTGCACCACAGCACTCCCTGGCTGCCTGAATAATACCTTACTCTCCCCACCAAGTCACCATCTTGAAACCCCTCAGAAGCAGCGAGCATCCCTAGCATATCATAGACAGTATTTACTTGTAGGAAAATATAAATGTAAATCCTGACATGCCAACATGGCCCGAATCCAGGAAATAGCCACTCCATCATCCTGCCCTGGACAAGGATTTGGAGACCTGTAGGAGCAACCCATTTCCATCTCCAACTGGCTGTAAAGGATACCCTTTAACAAATCTCTTTGGACATAGAAGTCTCATGCAGGAAATTTCATTGCCATTCCTATATGTAGACACTTGGATTCCTGCCTAATCAATCACTTGGAGATGCATTAATCACCAAATGAAGATATTCCACCTCCAGACTCTGAATGATGCTTTCTTTACCTTCTGCTTTCCTTCAAGCCCCAGATAAAATCCCATTTCCTATTGGAAGTCTTTTCAAATTCTCCTTAATTATATTACCTTCTTTCAGATAATTATTTCTCCTGGCGTAGACTTTCTATATAGTTGCCTCCCCTTTTTAGATGGAAACAAAGTCTGTCTTTTACTTTTCCTTGTATCCCCAATATTTATAACAATGCTTAGCACATGGTAGGTACTTAATAAATGTCTATTGATTAACTGATTGACTATCAAGAGGAACTGTTTGAATTTCCTCATTTTTAAACTCATGACACCTTAGAAACCTTCATTCCAAGTGTTGCACCAATAAAACGAACTCTGCTGAGACTCATTTTCTCTTCCTCCTGAGAGAGGAGGTGGGGAATGGTGATTATCCTTTGTGTTTATTTCAACATTCCAATTTTTATCTTGATAGTATCAAAGCAATAAATTTAGGGTTGTTTGAACTTTTTCAATTGTGTAGAGTTAAGATTTATTTTAAGCAGACTGGAGAAGATTGTTCTATTCTTTTTTTTTTTTCTTTCTTCTGCAATACCTAAGGTTAGCTTTTTCTCCCTCCCAGGCTCAGAAACTGGGAAGAAAAATGTGAATATTTGGAAATGAATAATTGCCCCGATATGGCTCACGTATTCCCATTTGTTCCATGTATCACTGGATATCTGAAGCTCTATTAATGGAGGCACAGATAAGACTTCATATGTAGATGTGTGCCAGACCTATTTTTCTTAATTGATACAAGAAATTACCTGGCAACATATATCAATACAGACTGAGTAGTTTTGGGAAATCTGCCTGCCTGCCAATTCTAACATTAACCTAGAGAAAATCTCCGAGACCTCTTGATGGGGCAATAGAAAGAGGACTAATTCTGGAATCAGAAAGCGTTCAAATCTAGCCAGACACTTATTACCCATGGGACTCAAGTCATTTACCCCCATTTGCTGGTTTCTCATTTGTAAAATGAGCTGCAAAAGGAAATGGCAAAACATTCTAATATATTTATCAAGAAAACCCCCAATGGGGACACAAGAAACAACTAAAAAAACAACAACAAAGATTATTAAATTCCTGCTCATGGGTAGAAGTGAAGTAGCAACCTCCTTTAATAGGATAGCTTAGTTTAAATTAATACTAGCAAATAAAAGTAACTTCCTTCAGAAGTCAATCCCTGTCCAATATTATTGGGTTCTAAGTTCAGGCCAATAGAAGGAAGACTTACATAACTCATGGCAAACCACATCAGGGTCCTCAGAGGAAGTTGTGGGAAGTCATAATATCTGATCACAAAGAAGGAGCTTGGGTCAAGGATCCTCTGAGATCATAGGATTATTTCACTAAAGTAAGGACTACCTCCTAAAAGGAAGTCAGGTGCAGAACAAAAGATGCTCAGAAAACAAGGCAGAGGGAATCTTACAGCCCAGAGGCAGGTCTTATTCCTGGGCTCCCAATTTTAGCCCTTCCTTTGATTTCTACCAGGCATCAAGTCATTACCCAGAAATCCAGTTCTGTCCATACCAACATTCATTGACAATGAGCAGCAAGAAATTTGGAATAAGTTCACAGATAAAAATGTCAGCCAAAGGCAAGGCAGAAGAGTCTCTGATGTTAAAAATCAGGTGATTTTTCAAATCAAATCAAATCAGAAATCAAATGAGAGAAATTGAGGGAAAACTAAAACTAAACTAAAATAAAATAACTTTAGAACCCTCCAAGAAAAAAACAAGATGATTATGAAAAGAAAGTCAACCAACTAGAAAAGGAGATCCAGAGTTTTAAAGAAAAAAAATAATTCTTTGAAAATTAGAATTGGGCAAGGGGAAGCCAATGAAGCATAAGAGAGCAAGAATAATAAAACAAAATATAAAGAATGAAAAAAAATAGACACAAACATGGCACATACATAAGAAAAACAATAAATCTATCTACTTATCTATGATGGCATATACAAAAGGATCTACAGATTTACCCCAATGAACCAAGATATGTAGATTAATAGGAAACAGAAAAAAGAGGGAGAAAGAGTGGCAAAGGATAAGGTGAGGTGTTATGGGCCAGAACTCTGGTAACTTGAAACAAGGATTATTACAAGGTATTAAGTCAGTGGAATTGATGAGACAATGGTTATCTAGTTTCACATGGTGCTTAATAGTTCTCTAGTTCAGTACATGTACTTAGTACTTAATATAGTTCCACAAGATTCACACCTATGATAATGGAGTATATAATAGCCATCTTCAGTCAGGTTTCTGATGGCTCTCCTGGTGGATCAAGAGGCTTGGAGAGAGAACCAGAAAAGACAGAGGACTGGAGATGGGAGCTCAAGCTCTCGGAGCCAACGAGAGAGATTCATTTCACCTTCGGTCAGGCTCCTGGTGACCTGTCCCCCTGTACTTTTCCCACTGAAGCCAAGACTCCTGAAAGGCTCTCAAGAAAGCTAGCGGGGCCCCAGGCAAGGGAACTAGATTGTGAAGGAGATAATAAAGTATTTGGACTCTAACACCTGGTTATTCTTGTGATGATCAATTTGTTGAAATGAAGGCTGCTCCAAAACCTCCAGAAAACCCAACCAAGAACATTATAGTGGGGCAAAGAAGAGTTTTTAGAATAATGGGGGAAATGTCTATATCATTGTTTTCTCCTTCTTGGATTTCCAAATATGAATGCTGACAGATTCTCCCCAGGAGAGAGTGGAGAATATACTTCCAATACTCAGGATTCCTAAGAAGGAGGTAAATATCTTATTATTAATATAGCTCTGTATAAATATATGCATTCATATATATATATATTCAACAGCAAGAAATTCTGAATAATTTGATTTCCTCAGACTAAGAGCACATAAAATGATAGAATTCCAAGAAGCAAAAGTGTATAGATAGATAGCTAAAGAGAGATAGATAGAAAGAAAGATAGATGGATAGATGTGCATATGTGTATCTACATAGAGAGAGGCATAGATAAATAGGTGAGAGATAGATACTTGAATGGATAAATTATAGAGAGACATAGATATGGAGAGAGAGAGAGAGAGAGAGAGAGAGAGAGAGAGGGAGGATAGAGAAATAGACATTTTAATAGACAGACTAAAAAGGGTATTGAAATACAGAAAACAGGTATAGAAAACATTGCAGAATACAAGATTTTGTGGCCCAGAATCATTGACCTTCCACAGGAATTAAGTCTTGGACCTCAGTTTGATATGTAAAAGAAAGGACTGAGACTAAATGATCTATAAGGTACCTTCCAACTCTCAGTCCCTATATTCTAGATGAAACACTTGGGGCATCTGCTAGTGTGTATACAAGCTGTCTCATGTTCAAGGTTCTCTATGGATCTACATCCACCCACTATTACAGCAGATGAGGCTCTACTGAAGTGATCAATTTTCCTTGTCAGCCAGAAGTCAAATGGATCCAAGCAAATATTATCACTCAGAGGAGCGATGGAACATCCCCCCATAAACTTACCAACCCATTCTGCTTCAGAGGGAGGAGTGAACAAGAGGCAGGATCCCACACAGAGGGACAAGTGATGACTTCCATGATGCAGGGTCACTCCCACTGTTGGAAATGTCATTATACTCCCTTTTCTGGGCCTGAACCTGAATGATGATTCATTCTATCTGCTGCTCTCCCATGGTGACCCTTGTCTCTGCTGCCCACCATAGCACTCTGATGGACTTCTCTGTTCTCGGTGTAGCATATCACTTTGGAGGCCTGTCGCCTCTGCTGGGAAATAACTATACCTGGATACCAGCTTCCAGATCTAATATAATCCAGGCTATCCTCTTGCATCTCAATTTTAGTCAGCTAAGATGTGATAGGTAATGAGACTTAATAACCATAGCTAATATTGAAATAGCACTTACTGTGTACCGAGCATTGTGCAAAGTGCTTTATAATTATCATCTCATTTAAAGTAGGTAATCTCCCCTTGAGAAGGTCAGAAGGACAACCTTCTGTAATAATCAGTGGCTAAAAATCATTGTACCCAGGACCAATGTCTCCAGGCTTGTTTTAAATCTTTTCTCAACTTCCAGGTCTAAAGATGAGATTGGAATCCTTTGCCCCAGACCACTATCCGGATTTAGTGTTAGAAATTCCCCAGATCCTTCCTGGGTTGGTGTACAAATGATTTTGAGCCAGTAGTCCTGGATTCTCTGTGAAAAAAGAAAAAGTGAAGGATTTTTTTTTTTTTAATGGAAGACCACAGCATAAGTTACTTACTATCCACCACCTAAAAACACAGCCGCATTCTGAATGCCTGACAACAAGAGAAGTCAAGAGATTGATTATACCTCCCAGTTTAGTTTAGGTTTTCTTTTGGGGAGGGGCGTGGGAGGTGTCCTGCCTAAGCAAGATATAAGCCCTTTTCTAGGGTTAGAGAATAGGATTCACTCCTTCCCTTACTTCCCTCCCCAAGTGAGGTTGATTAGACCAAGAAGGCAATTGTTTAAATTATTTGAAGTGATATGTCAGTTCAAGCATACTTACTTCTTTGGGTGTTTCTCTACAATCTGATCTCTTCTTATCACTCCCCTTCTCAAAGCCTTTCAGTAACCAATACAGCATTAGTATATAGAATAACTAGATAATATGAGGCTGGAATGATGAGATGGTGGAGTGAGAAAAATATGGAAGGACTTGAACTTATAAAGGAAGATGTTATCCACCTTCAGAGAAAAGTAGGGGAAACAAGTATAGTACAGTTTTATATAAATGCATATGAATGTGTATGTGTATCTATTTGTATGATTATAGAGATCCACACACACACACACATATATATATATATGTGTATATTTGTATGAATATATGTTTGTATGTATATGTGACTATGTATGTATATCTGTATGTGGATGTGAGTACATGCATGTGTAGTTATGTTAACTTAATGGTAGCTTTGTGACTGGGAGGAATGGGGAAAAAAGAATAAAATAAAAAAATGTCCAGCAGAGAACAAAAGAAAACCTTCAAGGGAGCAAAGAAAAGCTGGACAGCTCTGAAAACAATGTGTAGTACTCATTCTCTAGGCTTTCTTGAAAGGGAAAATTATTGCTTTATAATTTGAATCTTCTCTTATGTTCTGCTATACACATAGCAATGTAATTTTCTTTTTCTATTTTGGACTTAAGTTTAAACTAATAATAATAAAAAAAGTAAAACATTTTAGGAGCTCCCCACTACCTACAGAACTTACTTCCCTTGCATGACATTTAAGGCTCTCCATTTTCTCCTCTTTTCCAGTCTCATTTCCTATATCTCTTGAAGTCTAGAGTCTAGTCAAAAACCAAACAAGGTGTTAATCTAAATCTATACACACCTCCTGCCTCTATGTTTTGCCATCTCAGGTTTCCTGTTGAGCAGAGCAGGTATTTAATATGTGTCTATTGAATTTAATTGAACCTTGTCTCTAGGGTGAAATTATTACCATGAGTTCATATTTGGTAAATTTAATGGATTAAGAAGACAGTTGTTAAAGGTCTTTAGGCATTTGGTTAACAGTATTTATTAATGAAGATTAGATACAGAGTAATATTGGGATTTGGGAAGAAAATAAGCATTTACTAAGACCTGCTAGATGCCAGGTGCTACACTAAGTGCTTTACAAGTATTATCTCATTTAATCTTCAGAACAACCCTAAAGGTAGATATTATTATGATTTCCATTTTTTACGTTGAAGAAAAAGTGTCAGAGTATGCTTGCTTATGATCATGCAGATAGTATGTATCAGAGTAACGTTTGAACTTGGGTTCTTCTCGATGCCTTACTTAGCTTTGTCGACTCTATTACCTGGAAATTAAAGAAATGAATTCTGTTTCCACCAGTTATAGGCTTTAAGAGGAACTAGGCCTATGATTTCACTGGTATAGGAAATTCCCATTGAAAGTCCCTCCACCAAAGTCAGTACTTTCCTTACAACTTACAATATAATATAAAAAGAATACCAAGATTCCTGAGCCTCTATGACTCAACTAGGGTGATATAGCCAGTATGTCAGAGGCTGGACCATCAGGAAAAGCCAAGATGGCAGGTCCTGCCAAATTACTCTCATTTTCTTTTTCAGTAAAGTTAATAGACCAATTGATTGGAGAAATATTATAAATGGTTGCCTATGTTTTAGCAAAACATTTGACACTGTCCCTCATGTCATTCTTATAAAAAGATGGAGAGATATCTGCCATACAATGATCAAATGGATTAGAATGAATTGTCAGTCTGGACCCAGAGATATTAACTATTAATGATTTGATGTCAAGTTGAATGATCTCCAGCAGAATGCTCTGTCTCCAGCTGTCCTTGAGCACATGTTGAACATTTTTTTTGTCAAAATATTAGAGAAAGGCATAAGATAATGATGATTATCAGATTTAAAGATGGTGCAAATTTGGTTTGGTAGCCAACACATTGGAAACACACCCAGGATCCAAAAATAGTTCAAGAAATTAAAATATTGGATAAAATCTGAGAAAATTCAGTTTGGTGGAGGTATATGACAAGTCTTACATTTGGGTTAAAAAATCAGCTTCACAAGGAAATGAAAAAATATTGGCTACACAAGAGTTTCTTTGAAAAGAAGACAAGAACTTTAGGGTATTATAAATACAGTATGTGAATACAACCTAATAGGAACCAAAAAAGTAATGATAATATAGGCTTCACTTAGAGAAGCATGGTTTCCAAGACTAAGTAGTCAACAATTTGGTCTGCTCTTATGCATTAGTCAAGCTCATTGGGAATATTATATTCTCTTCTGAGGACTATTTTTAAAGAAAAATAATAACTTGAAGAGATCCAGAGAAGGGCAATCATGGTGGTAAATAATCCCAAGTTCATGTCCTGTGAGGATCACTTAAAAGAACAGAAGAAAAGAAGATTCCCAAAGGAAATGTGATAAACATCTTCAAGTATTTGAAGAACTGCCATGTGAAGGAGGGATTTTTTTTTTTTTTTTGCCTAGTTCCCAGTAGGGATAATTGGGAATAGTGGCTGAAAGTTGCAAAGAAATCAATTTAGATTTGCTGTCAAGAAAGAACTTTCTAACTAGCTAAAACTCAGCAGAAATAAATTGGTTTTCATCTTGAGGGAGTAGTTTTCTCCCTTACTAATGGTCTTCATTTAATAGCTCAATGCTCACTCACCATGTGTGTCATAGGAGGAATTATTGGTCAAGTAAAGTTGGTTATCTATGGCCTATAAGGTCCCTTCCAATTCTGGGAAACTATAATTCCTTATTTAGTACTTTGAACTATACAAAAGAAAAATGAATCTGTTAAATATAAATCCTTGTTATAAAAAGAGGCCTGTTAGGATAAGAGTCAAAGAAATAATCTTATATTTTAATATTTGGTTCATTTACTATTAACAACAAAATAACAATAAAATCTAGATGTTCCCAGAAGTCTTTTTTTAACTTAAAATATGGATTTTCTTAAGCTTTCACTCAGAAATCAGCTCCATTTAATATTTAAAGTTAATACAAAGAATTCTACTGAAACTGAAATTTTAGAACTTTAATGGAAACTTGATTTTACCAAGGAAGGAAATGAAAGGGTTTAATGTCGTTATGCTTATGAATTATTTGAATTTCTAAAGGGAAATTCAAAAGAACACCATACTTATCTCAGGGTGTGCAAGAATTTTCATCAAAAAGTAGCAGGTGGCCTGAAAGACATCATGGTCGGGTTCAAAATCAGGCAATCTAGGGTAGCCATCTTTTAGGAGATCACTGGTGTGAGGAAGGGTTAAGTGACCTTGGTTTCTGTTCCTACCAGGGCCTCAGAGCACAGCAGAGCAACTGAAAGAAAAATCAGGAAAGCTCAGTGCACATTATAACAAGAACCCATGATACCAAACCTTTCAGCACAGGATTTCCAAGTGCTTTGTACACATGAAATTGTTACCGTGCCCTATGTAGATAAATATATGATGTGATGTGAGGAGTGGTAGAATTATCAGCAAGCTTCCTCAATTATGGTCCAAATGCAAATAATATATTTACAGTATCTTGGTTTCTCAACTTCTACTTAAAAACATAGGTCCCCAAATGTGGGTGGAGGCAGAGGGGCAGAAAAGGGCATTAATCAATAGTAGTTATGGTATTGTAGTAGAAGGGGATTAGGAGAGTGTCCTTCTGCTGGGGGACCAGGAGAGGGCCATGAATGGCGATGGTAGGGTGGGAAACCAGGAAATTCAATCAGACTCCAAA